>NC_060199.1:1975363-2074561 GCF_021184085.1 Oncorhynchus gorbuscha | reverse complement strand
AGACATATATGAGGGACTGATTGGAAAGTGTTGTGTTGTGGAATATAATAAAGACCGTTACCCTGGTATTATACAAGATGTTGATGGAGAGAGCTGCGCTCTAGTCAAGATGATGAGTTGTGTGGGAGCCAACTGATTATTTTGGCCAATGAGAGAATGTGCTTGGGTTTGTCCCTGAGCCTCATCCAGCGACAAAATGGCATATGATGCTTGATGGCGCAGTCTGGGTGGAAATTTGCTCTCTCGTTAAGCAATAGAGGCATTAAGGGCAAAACCTTGAGTGAGCACACACCTGTCTCATTCATTTTATTTTATGTAACTTTTATTTAACTATTGATTGATTTATCATTATCTATTTAACTTTATTTAACTAGGCAAGTCAATTAAGACCAAATTCTTATTTACAATGACAGCCTACCAAAAATATAGGACAAAACACACATCATGACAAGAGAGACAAAACTACATAAAGAGAGACCGAAGACAACAACATAGCATGGCAGCAACACAACATGGCAGCAGCACAACATGGTAGAAGCAGAAAACACGAAAACATTACTGGGCACAGACAACAGCACAAAGGTCAAGAAGGTAGAGACAACAATACATCACACAAAGCAGCTAAAACTGTCAGTAAGAGTGTCCATGATTGAGTCTTTGAATGAAGAGATTGAGATAAAACTGTCCAGTTTGAGTGTTTGCTGCAGCTCGTTCCAGTCGCTCATGAGTCTGACTCAATAGACTGCAGCCAGTGAACACTAATGTGTTTAATGTCAACCAGTATTTCCAACTCTATACATGTATTTCTGCCTAATGCATTGAAGCCCCAAATTGTCCTAAAAGACGCTTTAAGTTATTGAGGCATGTATCTTTGTTTTTTAAAGGTTTTGAATGGTGTCACGCCCTGACCTTAGAGAGCCGTTTTATGTCTCTATTTGTTTAGGTCAGAGTGTGATGTGGGGTGGGCATTCTATGTTTTGCTTTCTATGCTTCTTTATTTCTCTGTTTTGGCTGGGTAGGGTTCTCAATCAGGGACAGCTGTCTATCGTTGTCTCTGATTGGTAATCATACTTAGGTAGCCCCCCCTCCTTTCAGTGTGGGTTGTTAACTTTGTTAGAGGCATCATTGCACTGTTATGCTTCACAGTCGTTTTGTATTGTTTATTGTTGGCGACATTCTAATAAAGGGGAGTATGTACGCTCACCACGCTGCACTTTGGTCCACTTTGGTCCGCGTGACAAATGGTGTGTTCTATGTCTTCAATCAAATTAAACATGTACAACTGTGACATTAAACTATTGAATGGTATTTTTCATCAGTTGTTTTATATGAAACGTAATTTCATCACACTCTGTCGTTACCACAACGCTAAGTCATTACCATCACGGTACATAGTTTTGATATTGATGATTTTTCCCATATGTGAACCTTTGATATGCTTGTTATTAAGAGAATTCCTACAATAATATATCACCAAGGCATATATGGACATTCAGACAGGACAAATACATATAATTAAGAAAACTACAAAATCGTTTTTAAAAAACAAATATGATTTTAAAAAAATATGTGAAATGTTATATAAAATACCATACCTTATACACAATTTCTGTCATTTCATTTTCAACTAAAATAGCACATTTTATGACTTGGGGGGTAATGACATTTCCCCTGGGTATTTGTGGAAACCGCTATTTTTTTTGTTCGTTTAAATAGCATTTTCAATAACATTCAATATCCAAAAGTGCCCGTATTTGCGAAATCAACCATACATTTCCTGATGTTGTGCGGGGAAGAGGCAGCAGGGAAGTCAGGCTGTTGCTCCCCTAGTTGTCAAGCAGATGTAGCCAACAAGCAGCCACACTATTTTAGGGCAACCCCAACTAAAAAGGCTAACCGAACAATTGTATTTTAGTTTAATTCATGGAAAGTGGGCGTGCGCGCGAGTTCCAGTGAGAAGGCTCGGGGATCCTCCTCCCGCTCCAGGGGTGTGGTATATAGGTCCGGAAGAGAAGTAGAACGCTTCCAGAAATTCTAGAAGTCATTCGGGGTTTGACCGTGAAGACAATTTTTGCTTTGTATTAAAGATGGCGTTGGAAATGTATTTAGACCTTTTCTCACAGCCATGTCGCTCGGTGTATATCTTTGCCAAGAAGAACAACATTTCTTTTGATTTTATGAAGGTTTCGCTTTTGGAAGGTAGGTTATTGTTTTAATTTTGGAGGCTGTGTTTTTAGAGTAGGCAACTTCATTCTAGAATTTTCACCGTTAATAAAAGGTTATCTAAAGTTCAGTAAAAAGTCATTTACAGAAGTATCCTGATAAGGTATTTTGGAAGTTTAAGTCTGGTAGGCATCTATTCTTGCTTGCACGCAAGTAGCCTAGTCTGTTGTAGGCCTAGTCTACCCTAACCCTGTCCTGGGTTTCTCAACTCCACGATACCACGATACAGCTAATACTATCAAGCCATAAGACTGTTGAACAATTCATCAAATGGCTACCCCCACTATTTACATTGACCCCCCCCCCCCAGTCAGAAGTTTGGACACTACTCATTCAAGGGTTTTTCTTTATTTGTATTATTTTCAACATTGTAGAATAATAGTGAAGACATCAACTCTGAAATAATATGGAACCATGTAGTAACCAAAAAAGGTTGAAGCAAATTAAAATATATTTGAGATTCTTCAAAGTAGCCCCCTTTTCCTTGACAGCTTTGCACACTATTGGCATTCTCTCAACCAGCTTCACCTGGAATGCTTTTCCAACAGTCTTGAAGGAGTTCCCACATAGGCTTGAGCACTTGTTGGCTGCTTTTCCTTCACTCTGCGGACCAACTCATCCCAAACCATCTCAATTGGGTTGAAGTCAGGGGTGATTGTGGAGGTCAGGTCATCTGATGCAGCACTCCATCACTCTCCTTCTTGGTCAAATGGCCCTTACACAACCTGGAGGTGTTTTATGTCATTGTCCTATTGAAAAACAAATAGTCCCACTAAGCACAAAACAGATGGGATGGCGTATCGCGGCAGAATGCGGTTGTAGCCATGCTGGTTAAGTGTGCCTTGAATTCGAAATAGATCACTGACGGTGCTTTGCTGGTGACACTATCACATCTCCTCCTCCATTCTTCACCATGGGAATCACACATGCAGAGATCATCCGTTCATCTACTCTGCGTCTCAGAAAGATACAGTGGTTAAATCTCAAATTTTCAGATTTCCAACGGTCTAATGTCCATTGTTCGTGTTTCTTGGCCCAAGCAAGTCTCTTCTTCTTATTGGTGTCTTTTAGTAGTGGTTTCTTTGCAGCAATTTGACCATGAAGGCCTAATTCACGCAGTCTCCTCTGAACAGTTGATGTTGAGATGTGTCTGTTCCTTGAACTCTATGACGCATTTATTTGGGCTGCAATTTCTGAGGCTGGTAACTCTAATAAACTTATCACCTGAAGCAGAGGTAACTCTGGGTCTTCCTTTCCTGTGGTGGTCCTCATGAGAGCCAGTTTCATCATAGCACTTGATGTTTTTGCGACTGCATTTGAAGAAACTAAGTAATGATGGACTGTTTCTCTGCTTATTTGAGCTGTTCTTTCCATAATATGGTCTTTTACCAAATAGGGCTGTCTTCTGTATCCCACTCCTACCTTGTCACAACACAACTGATTGGCTCAATCGAATTAAGAAGGAAAGAAATTCCACAAATGAACTTTTAACAAGGTACACCTGTTAATTGAAATGCATTCATGAAATAAGCTGGTTGCGAGGATGCCAACAGTGTGCAAAGCTGGTACCCCCTATATATAGCCTTGTTATTGTTATTTTATGGTGTTACTCTTCACATTTTTTTACTTTAGTTTGTTTAGTCAATATTTTCTTAACTTTGTTGTTGGTTAAGAGCTTGTAAGTAATCATTTCACGGTAAGGTCTACCTGTTGTATTTTGAGCATGTGAGAAACAATTTGATTTGATTTGTTTAAGGGGAAGAGACCGGTTAAATAAGGATTTTTAAGCCTTGAGACAACTGAGACATGGATTGTGTATGTGTACCATTAAGCGGGTGAATGGGCAAGTGCCTTTGAACAGGGTATGGTAGTAGGTGGCAGGTGCCCCGGTTAGTGTCAAGAACTGCAACGCTGCTGGGTTTTTCACGCTCAACAGTTTCCTGTATGTATTAAGAATGGTCCAACCTCCAAAGGACATCCAGCCAACTGGACACAACTGTTGGAGTCAACATGGGCCAGCATCCCTGTGGAATGCTTTCGACACCTTGTAGAGTCCATGCCCCCTACAAACGAGGCTGATCTGAGGGCAAAAGGGGGTGACACTTAATATTAGGAAGGTGTCCCTAATGGTTTGTACAGTACACTCGGTGTAGGTGGCTTATTACAGGAGTAAGTCTGTCATTTCCTACATTTCAGGAGAGCAGTATGGAGAAGAGTTTGGGAAGATCAACATGATCAGGAAAGCTCCTGCAATCCGAGATGGAGACTTCTGCTTGGCTGAGAGGTTGGAATGACAACATTGAGTTGAGATCAACAATCTTATCTGATGAGGCAATGTAATAAAAGACACATCCTTTGTGATCCCTGGAGTAGCTAAACATATCCTCATTCTGATTTTAGTAATGATTCTAATACAGTGGTGAGGTAAAGTGTTTCCATGACTATAAACGGGCCAATCATCTCTGCAGCATTGCCATCATGAAGTATCTGGCAGAGAAGTACCAGACCTCAGACCACTGGTATCCAGCCGATCTGCAAAAGCGTGCCCGTGTCAATGAATACCTGTCCTGGCAGCACATGGGCATACGTATGCATGGCTCAAAGATGTTTTGGCTCAGGGTAAGTGATGCTACTACATGATTGGATTTAGAATTGTTTTCAAATTGTTCTTTGGACTTTGTTCGGTCCAACCCAGAAAGCAATGTTTACTCAGTAGCATATTAACCTCCTTTTTTCCTGTGGTCAAATAAAGTCACACACCAAGAAGATTTAGGTAATAATAATGGTATTATAAACCGCTAAATGTTTCTTGTTTTCCATGTTCGATGTGTGCGCGCGGGCAGTAGTTTGTGAAGAAATGGACTACAGCAGACGACACATTGCCAAAGCATGTGACTGTGGACCTTTGAGTTTCACTGACAAGAAAAATAATCCTTCTCCAAGCATTGTTATAAGAATCCTTCTCCAAGCATTGTTATAAGAATCCTTCTACAAGCATTGTTATAAGAATCCTTCTACAAGCATTGTTATAAGAATCCTTCTACAAGCATTGTTATAAGAATCCTTCTACAAGCATTGTTATAAGAATCCTTCTACAAGCATTGTTATAAGAATCCTTCTACAAGCATTGTTATAAGAATCCTTCTACAAGCATTGTTATAAGAATTTGATGCAGAGCTGTTTTGTTAAATACCTGTTAGATTTTGAGAGATGAGGTTGATCTCATGCCTTCTCGGTTTTCATGGCTTTAATATAAAGTTTCGGGAATTCAACACGTTTGTGTTTTGCATAATAAAAAGGCTGCCTGTGTTGTAGCTCTTGATTCCAAAGATCATGGGCGTGGAGGTCCCCAAGGACAAGATGGATGGAGCCCTGGAGGACCTGGAAGGCTCTCTGAAACTCATTGAAGAAAAGTTCATTGGGGACAAGCCCTTTATCGCAGGAGAGCAGATCTCCTTGGCCGACCTGGTGGCCATTGTTGAGATCATGCAGGTGAATGCTTTGCAGATCTAGTGTCTTCCTGCTTCAGTAGATTAGACCAAGTACGTTTTACATTTACATTTTTTGTCATATACCAGACTCTTATCTAGAGCAATTTACAGGTGAAATTAAACCCCTTAGCTACCTGCAGTGACATGTCCAAATCAATTACTAAATCTGTCTTAGGTCTTTCGTTTGGAGCTGCTTGTTTCCACAAGTGTTTACTAGAACAATTATTGATATATGAAAAGAGTCTGAATCATCACAAACCTAACAACAATCAATTTTGTTGTAATATATTGTTATATTGTGGGCCTTCTGAGTGTATTTCTGCGTTTTGGTATTCCACAGCCTGTCGGTTCCGGTTTGGATGTGTTTGAGGGGAGACTTAAGCTAAGTGCCTGGCGAGACCGGGTTCAGGCGGCGATTGGGAAGGAGCTGTTCGATGAGGCTCACCAGGGGATTCTTGCGTCCCAGGAAATGGTCAAGAATATGGACAGCAGCAAGATGCAGATCTTCAAACCCAAGATCTTGAGATTATTCCTCTGAATGCTCCAATGACAGTGCAGAGGAATTCAAATTAAGCTGGTCTTCAGAGAAATAATCAATCTGTTATTTAGCCACTATGCAGCATGTAACATAATAACAAAAACATCTACATTTCCTCTATGGAAAACATTTCCTGTTAGTGCCAATTACATGATGATTTATTCTAATGTTCTAAAAAGCTGTATTTGCCTTTCACTGTTTTTGATTGGCTGAATAACATATTGAATTCAGACAACCAGGTTTAACGTTTGCAAACAATATATTATCTGTTTCAAAGTTGACTGGGTGGGTGTCCATTTTTTGCTGTCTACATTATGAATCTGTCTGCAACTTTCTCATACTGGCTCTTTCACAACAATCGACCATAGTCTAGAGAAGTCTGGCACGCAATAGTTTTACGCAATAGCTAACAAGGCACTATCATGCACCCCAATGGGGAGCTGAAATATGAGATACCTTTTCCTCTCACTCTCTGTGTGGAAGTTACGGTGTGGGCCGATCTGTAAAATGTTGGCAGGGATACTTCCTTATCTCATGGGAGAGAGGGAAGGAATCAACAGCTGGTATTTATCTTCTCCTGACCTCATGAAGTCGTACCCATAGCCTTATAGCATATGCATTTGTGTTAGGGGAAGTGTTAAATATAGTGTCTTATGTGCCTTCTAAACAATGTTCTGTGTGTTGATACTCCACTACCTTTAAGACCAGAAGGCCAGTGTGGTTGGTCTTTTATAATTAAACCGTGTGATTTTTCTTGCTATGCTGTGAAATGTGCTTATGATTGTGTAGTTTTCCAGAGTGGCCCTATCTGCCAAAATGGTCAATATGTCTTGGTTGAGGTATAGCACATGAGTTTGGTCACTGACACTATACTTCTGACCCGGGACATGAACCCAAGGCTATTCCCTTTTTTTCAATAAATTCCCCATGCAAAAGCCAGCCTTAGAGACTGTGGGGATTATCCCACCGCTACCACCAGTGCGGCAGTTGAGGTGGAGTGACTTGACCTTGCAAATTGCACTTATGGGTGATCATCACTCTACCACATGTACCATAAGGTTCTGATATCTTGGTAGAGGTGGTACACTTTCCCCTTATATCTGAAAAGCGCCTTGTTTCCATTCTGATTTGGTCGTCAAGACTCATATTATTTGATTCTAAGAGTCTGGCATAATGTGATGTAGCAACCATGCACATTGTATGTCTAACTAGACAGATGTAATTCAGTAAATTGTCATTTGTATGTAACAGATTGATATGCAGTAAGCCAACTCGCCTACCACCACCCACTTTGCCAAATCACAGCCCCCACACCACTAGAGGGATGTCTTCAACCACCAACTTACCATCCTGAGACAAGGCCAAGTATTAGCCCACAAAGACCTCTGCCACAGCACAACCCAAGGGGGGGGCGCCAACCCAGACAGGAAGATCACATCAGTGACTCAACCCACTCAAGTGACGCACCCCTCCTAGGGAGGGCATGAAAGAGCACCAGTAAGCCAGTGATTCAGCTGCTGTAAGAGGGTTAGAGGCAGAGAATCCCAGTGGAAAGAGGGGAACCTGCCAGGTGGAGACAGCAAGGGTGGTTTGTTGCTCCAGAGCCTTTCTGTTCACCTTCACACTCCTGGGCCAGACTACACTCAATCATATGACCCACTGAAGAGATGAGTCTTCAGTAAAGACCTATCGGTTGAGACCGAGTTTGCGTCTCTCACATGGGTAGGTAGACCATTCCATAAAAATGGAGCTCTATAGGAGAAAGCCCTGCCTCCAGCTGTTTACTTAGAAATTCTAGGGACAATTAGGAGGCCTGCGTCTTGTGACCGTAGCGTACGTGTAGGTATGTACGGCAGGACCAAATCAGAGAGATGGGTAGGAGCAAACCCATGTAATACTTTCTAGGTTAGCAGTAAAACCTTGAAATCAGCCCTTGCCTTGACAGGAAGCCAGTATAGGGAGGCTAGCACTGGAGTAATATGATCAAATATTTTGGTTCTAGTCAGGATTCTAGCAGCAGTATTTAGCACTAACTGAAGTTTATTTAGTGCTTTATCCGGGTAGCCGGAAAGTAGAACATTGCAGTAGTCTAACCTAGAAGTAACAAAAGCACGGATGAATTTTTCTGCATCATTTTTGGGCAGAAAGTCTCTGATTTTTGCAATGTTTCGTAGATGGAAAAAAGCTGTCTTTGAAACAGTCTTGATATGTTTGTCAAAAGAGAGATCAGGGTCCAGAGTAACGCCAAGGTCCTTCACAGTTTTATTTGAGACAGTCAGCCTGTTGGCACCCTACCTGTCTGAGAAGGCCCAGAAGGCCTACTTTGATTTGAACACTGACCAGGCTGTGAATTATGAGGGACTCAATAGGGAGATACTAAGCCTTTATGGGTTCAATCTCGCACGCCGTGCACAACTGGTCCACGACTGGTTCTTTGACCCCACCCTGTCCCCCCATGCGCAGATGAGCGACCTGGTGCGGCTGACCAAGGGATGGCTACTGACGGAAGTACCGTCCCTCCCTATGCTTGACAAACTCGTCCTGGATAAATACCTTCGGGCCCTGCCTTACGAGATGAAGAAGACGGTGAGCATTGTAGTGGTTAATTTCTGTCTTATCAAATGAGGAGAGACAAACCTTTCACACAAGTCAAATCAAATCAAATGTATTTATATAGCCCTTCGTACATCAGCTGATATCTCAAAGTGCTGTACAGAAACCCAGCCTAAAACCCCAAACAGCAAGCAATGCAGGTGTAGAAGCACGGTGGCTAGGAAAAACTCCCTAGAAAGGCCAAAACCTAGGAAGAAACCTAGAGAGGAACTAGGCTATGTGGGGTGGCCAGTCCTCTTCTGGCTGTGCCGGGTGGAGATTATAACAGAACATGGCCAAGATGTTCAAATGTTCATAAATGACCAGCATGGTCGAATAATAACAAGGCAGAACAGTTGAAACTGGAGCAGCAGCACAGTCAAGTGGACCGGGGACAGCAAGGAGTCATCATGTCAGGTAGTCCTGGGGCACGGTCCTAGGGCTCAGGTCCTCCGAGAGAGAGAAAGAAAGAGAGAATTAGAGAGAGCATATGTGGGGTGGCCCGTCATCTTCTGGCTGTGCCGGGTGGAGATTATAACAGAACATGGCCAAGATGTTCAAATGTTCATAAATGACCAGCATGGTCGAATAATAGTAAGGCAGAACAGTTGAAACTGGAGCAGCTGTCACGCCTTGGTCATTGTATCTTGTGTTTTTGTTATATGTTTGGGTAGGCCAGGGTGTGACATGGGTTTATATGTTGTATTTCGTATTAGGGTTTGTATTAATTGGGAGTGTGTATTATTAGGGGTGTGTCTAGTTAGGCTTGGCTGCCTGAGGCGATTCCTAATTGGAGTCAGCTGATTCTCATTGTCTCGGATTGGGAACCGTATTTAGGCAGCCTGAGTGCGCGTTGTATTTCGTGGGTGATTGTACCTGTCTTTGTGTTAGTCACCAGATAGGCTGTAATTTAGTTTCACTCGTTTGTTGTTTTGTATTTTCAGTTATTTCATGTACCGCATTTTCTTCATTAAAAGTCATGAGTAACCTACACGCTGCATTTCGGTCTGACTCTCTTCTAACAGCAGACGAACTACATTACAGAATCACCCACCATTCACAGACTGAGCAGCGTGTGAACTGGCAGGATCTAAAGGAGGACGTTATGGACGGCAGAAGCAAGGAGTATACTACGTGGGAAGAAATCGACAGGTGGGCGGCTGACCCAGAGCGAGTGCAGGAGCCCGCCTGGGATTCCCTACAGCAATGCGAGGAGGGCTACAGGCGAATCGAATCAACGAAAAAGACACGCCGGAAAAAGGAGAGGCGCTGGTTTAAACAGGCAGCGACAGCTGGAGCAGCAAAGGGAGGATGAATTATTTGGAGAATGGACATGGGAAGACGTGTTGGATGGTAAAGGTTGTTACACTTGGGAGGAGATATTGGCCGGAAGAGATCGCCTCCCATGGGAACAGGTGGAGGCACTAAGGAGAGCAGAGGCAGCGGGAGATAGGAGCCGACGATACGAGGGAACACGGTTGGCAAGGAAACCGGAAAAACAGCCCAAAAAAATTATTGGGGGGGAGCTAGAAGGGAGAATAGTTATGCCAGGTAGGAGACCTGCGCATACTCCCTGTGCTCACCGTTGGGCTAGAGAGACCAGGTAGGCACCGTGTTATGCTATGGAGCGCACAGTGTTTTCCGTGCGGGAGCATAGCCCGGTGAGGCACATACCAGCTCTTCCTATTGGCCGGGCTAGAGTGGGCATCGAGCCAGGTAAGCTTGGGCAGGCTCGGTGCTCAAGAGCTCCAGTGCGCCTGCACGGTCCGGTCTATCCAGAGCCACCTCTACACACCAGTCCTCCGGTAGCAGCTCCCCGCACCAGGCTTCCTGTGCGTGTCCTCGCGCCAGTACCACCAGTTCCAGCACCACGCACCAGGCCTCCAGTGCGCCTCGCCTGTTCAGCGCAACCAGTGCTTTTCTCCCCTCCTGCGCTATCGGAGTCTCCCGCCTGTTTAGCGCAGCCAGAGCCTTTCTCCTCTCTTGCGCTGCCGGAGTCTCCTGTCTGTCCAGCGCCACCAGTGCTCCCAGTCGGCCCAGCGCGTCCAGTGCGCATCGCCTGTTCAGCACAGCCAGTGCTTTTCTCCCCTCCTGTGCTATCGGAGTCTCCAGCCTGTTCAGCGCAGCCAGAGCCTTTCTCCTCTCCTGCGCTGCCAGAGTCTCCTGTCTGTCCAGCGCCACCAGTGCTCCCAGTCGGCCCAGCGCGTCCAGTGCGCCTCGCATGTTTAGCGCAGCCAGAGCTTTTCTCCTCTCCTGCGCTGTTGGAGTCTCCCGCCTGTTTAGCGCAGCCAGAGCCTTTCTCCTCTCCTGCGCTGCCGGAGTCTCCTGTCTGCCCAGCGCCGCCAGTCGGCCCAGCGTCACCAGTCTGCCAGGATCCACCAGAAGTGCCAGTCTGCCAGGATCCGCCAGAAGTGCCAGTCTGCCCCTCGGTCCCGAGCTGCCCCTCAGTTATGTGGGGATCAGGGTGAGGACTATTAGGCCATGGTCGGCGGAGAAGGTGGATTATCCTAGGACGCGAAGGGGAGGAACTAGGACATTTATGGAGTGGGGTCCACGTCCCGAGCCAGAACCGCCACCATGGACAGACGCCCACCCGGACCCTCCCTATGCTCTTGAGGTGCGTCCCAGAGTCCGCACCTTAGGGGGGGGGGTTCTGTCACGCCTTGGTCATTGTATCTTGTGTTTTGTTATATGTTTGGGTAGGCCAGGGTGTGACATGGGTTTATATGTTGTATTTCGTATTGGGGTTTGTATTAATTGGGAGTGTGTATTATTAGGGGTGTGTCTAGTTAGGCTTGGCTGCCTGAGGCGATTCCTAATTGGAGTCAGCTGATTCTCGTTGTCTCGGATTGGGAACCGTATTTAGGCAGCCTGAGTGCGCGTTGTATTTCGTGGGTGATTGTACCTGTCTTTGTGTTAGTCACCAGATAGGCTGTAATTTAGTTTCACTCGTTTGTTGTTTTGTATTTTCAGTTATTTAGGGCTCAGGTCAGTTGAAACTGGAGCAGCAGCATGGCCAGGTGGACTGGGGACAGCAAGGAGTCATCGTGTCAGGTAGTCCTGGGGCATGGTCCTAGGGCTCAGGTCCTCTGAGAGAGAGAAAGAAAGAAGGAGAGAATTAGAGAATGCACACTTAGATTCACACAGGACACCGAATAGGACAGGAGAAGTACTCCAGATATAACAAACTAACCCTAACCCCCCCGACACAAACTACTGCAGCATAAATACTGGAGGCTGAGACAGGAGGGGACAGGAGACACTGTGGCCCCATCCGAGGTCACCCCCGGACAGGGCCAAACAGGAAGGATATAACCCCACCCACTTTGTCAAAGCACAGCCCCCGTACCACTAGAGGGATATCTTCAACCACCAACTTACCATCCTGAGACAAGGCTGAGTATAGCCCACAAAGATCTCCGCCACGGCACAGCCCAAGGGGGGGGGGGGGGGGGGGCAACCCAGACAGGATGACCACAACAGTGAATCAGCCCACTCAGGTGACGCACCCCCTGCAGGGACGGCATGAGAGAGCCCCAGTAAGCCAGTGACTCAGCCCCTGTAATAGGGTTAGAGGTAGAGAATCCCAGTGGAAAGAGGTCATAGTTATATTTAAACTACATAGAGCTTTGCAATAGCAATGACTTTCAACGATTCCCTATTTCTAATGAACCACTGAGAGTGACAACACAATGGCTACTGAGATATTTTATAGCATTCAGAGCTTTGCTAGGCATCAAATTGTAGTTTTTCCGCTATCCGGTTTGAACACCCAGTTACTGTACGTCTTTACCTCAAATCTTTCTTTCTGGTAGATTTACAGAGCAGTAGCTGACCAATAGTATTTGCATTTCACTCGTAAATTCTTATATAACATGTTGTATTTGTAACACATTTAGGCACATATCTACAGCTTCGGCTGCACTGTCTTTGGCTTCGCTGTCCTCTCCGTTTACTCTTTTACCCTGCGAACTGGGTTATGGCATCTTCCACTTGCCGGTCTAGCACTTCGATGTTAGCGTCGGTGGCACTGGTATTACTACTACTGCTGAATAAAGTTGGTAATTTTTTTACATTTACTTGCATTTGAGTGAAGACTTTTGACTCTTTTCTCTCTGAACTTTTCAGCCCCACCCTTACATTTTTTACTCTGCTTTTCCATTTTTTTTAAATTGTAGCTTGTTTTCGAGCTGTCACTGTCAATGTGTGTGCGTGTGTGTGTGTGTGAGCGAGACAAAGGGGGCGGGGCTAAGGGTTGCATCGACGTTAGTTTGGAATAGACCAACGGGCCTGGGGGAAAGTGTCGCTCAACCTTCTGTTAACTTTTTTATTATTAGTAAAGAAAATGTATAACACAGGTGGGTCACTGACCCAGAGGAATTGTCCCGGTGCTCCCGGTGGCCAGTCCGCTACTGGCTGTGGTCATGAGTAGATTTGCTTGTTTTGACATGCATTTAGCCACATGTGCACATTTTGTTCATATGCTTTGCTAGTTAGTGAGTTATTAGCCCAGTTATAGATCATTTGTAGTCAGCAATAGGGGAGTGATTGTTTCCTACAAGAGCACAAAACATGCACATTTCTAGATATTTTTGAAAGCCAGTCAGGTAAAGAGCTTTTTTTTTGTCTTTAAAGGGCAGTGCTGTATTTGAGACAGGTGACTACCTCTATGCATATATTTTTGTTAACACTTTTTTTGGTTACGATAAGATTCCATATGTGTTATTTCGTAGTTTTGATGTCTTCACTATTATTCTACAATGTAGAAAATAGTAAAACATTAAGAAAAACCCTCGAATGAGTAGGTGTTCTAAAACTTTTGACTGGTAGTGTACTTCAATAAACATCGGCAATTTTGCTACAACTCTTGTCTCTGTGTTGGTATGGAGTATGCTCATAGTCCATGAATGTTTATGCATTATACAGTATGGGTAGATGCATCTAACCCCAATGTCCTGGCGAAGCCCACCTATTTCCTGTATCTTATGGTTAGGGCCTCATCTGCACCTAGAAACTTCATCTGGATGTTATGAGTTGATGGTAGTTTACTAATGTCAGCAAACTATTACGGAAGTGACTTCTCTAACATTGTACAGCACTTGCAGGGAGAAAACACAAATTTAGAGACCTTGGAAAGGTCATGTGGTGAGTTATTTCTTATAAATCCCCTCCAGAGGGGAAAGTTGACAGGTTTGTTCATGTGATCAGTATGAGTCACTGTATGAGTTCCCCCCAGAAAAGGAAATGCCAATGTATTGTCTTTCAGCCTAAAAAACAGCTTCCAATTACATGTGTGCGTTTGCTTACACCCATACACCTACAGTGATAAGTATGTTAAGACAAGATAAGACACTGATATGTCATGACCTCATTCTCTTGATGGGGTGAGCAACTTCAATGAAAAAATATTGTTCACCAGATCATTTTTACCATAAACTTCCACAAGTCTATAGTGTGTTTTCTTCAGCTAGAGTAATGATAACATCGCAATATCTACACTTTTGGATCAAATATAAACATAACCTCATAATTAGTCCACAAAAAAAAAGGTTTCTTTATAATCTATTTCAAAGCTAGGAAAGTCGTTCTCTGGACTATTTCTTGAGATCTGCTCAGGAATGCAGCAAAATGTATGAACTTAATGAGTCAGCTGAATGGTAAAAAGTGAGAGGAATTTCTCAGAGGATGCTCCCAAATACATGAGTCAGTAAATGTCTGCATTTATTGACATGATCACACTTGCAACACGCCCCCGTCTCATGCGTCAGTCTTACTGGAGCTCCTTAACACAGAATAGGAAATCCTACAGTAGCAGAAAGTCAGAGACCTACAGTTCATTTCTAGTCACGTCAACAGTTCTGCAAGAGCCTGAATGCCAAGGGGATGGCACATGACACTTCTCTCACAGGCTTTCGACTTGTTGTGTTGGTCCTTGCAGCATTGACTGTCAATGCAGTGTTTTTGATCTGGATTTATTCTGTTAAGGTAAGGTAGTCTAGCGGTTACGAGCGTTGGGTCAGTAACCGAAATATGTCTGTGTCCTTGAGCAAGGCACTTAAACCCTAATTGTTCCTGTAAGTTGATTTGGATAAGAGTGTTTGCTAAATGACTAATATGTAAATGCTATGCTGATTAATGCTGTATAGACTACATTAAATATACAAAACATGAAGGACACCTGCTGTTCCCATGACATAGACTATCCAGGTGAAAGCTATTATCCCTTATTGATGCCACTTCAATCAGTGTAGATTAAGGGGAGGTGACAGGTTAAAGAAGGATTTTTAAGCATTTAGACAATTGAGACATGGATTGTGTGTGTGCCATTCAGAGGGTGAATGGACCAGGCGCCAGGACGCATCGGTTTGTGTCAAGAACTGCAACGCTTATGGGTTTTTCACACTCAACCGTTTCCTGTATGTATCAAGAATGGTTCACCACCCAAAGGACATCCAGTCAACTTGACACAAATGTTGGAAGCATTGGAGTCAACATGGACCAGCATCCTGTGAATGCTTTTGACATCTTGGAGGGTCCAGGTCTCGACGAACTGAGGCTGTTCTGAGGGCAAAAGTGTGTGTGGGTGGGGGGTGGGAGTTGTGGTGAACCGTTACTTAAATGAGTTCGCTGTTCGAGGTCATTGGGCTATACATCTTAAGGTATTTACTCTATGTGGTCTATGCTTCTCTAGCGCTGCAAAGTGGACCATTTTTGTTCAATCTCAAAATAAAATTGCTTTGTTACTGCATGAGTCTGACTCTTGGGCTTTGAGATGAGATGATTTCTATATTTTATATAAGGTTACAAGAGACCTGGTGCACCAGGGCAAAGCATACTATAAACATCTCCAAGCCCAGAGTTAGACTCAAGACATACAAAGCTGTATTTGGTCACAGATCTGTTAGGGTTCTATAAGGCCTATTTGCCAAATCACAGCAAAATCGATAGATTCATTCGATTCGGGCTCCTAAATGTTTCTCTAAAAATAAATACATTATAACATTTAGAATTGCAATATATTCCATCAACACGTTTTCCTATTTTGCATATGATATGATTGTTCTATTCTTTGAGGTGTAACAGCGCTGGAGAGGATTGGTTCATTGGTTCTCCTGTTTTTTTTATTTTAGCATGGTGAATCGTCGTCAGGAGCTGGACTGTTTCCAGGTCATGGTAAGGGGGAAGGGGAAGTTATACATGTATTTGGCAATTTAACAGACATAACCATCGTTTTGTTTGAAGGCAGTGAAATATTTTTCTTGTCTGTTAAAACTATGCTAAAACATTTCTCCGTCTCACTGACACTTATTGACAAATGAATTACTGAGCCTGGCACCTGGGCCCCTATAAAGTTACAGGAAACTGCACCCCCACACTGGCGCCCACCTGAAAACAGTTCGGAACAGTTTGTTTATATATAATGGTGACATTTTTGTGACGCTTTGGTCGACAGAAAGTGTTTTTCCCCAATAATTTACAGCACATTCGGAAAGTATTCAGACCCCTTCCCCTTTTCCACATTTTGTTACGTTACAGCCTTATTCTAAATGGATACAAACTCCTCATTCCTCATCTCACAATACCCCATAATGACAAAGTGAAAGCATGTTTAGATATTTTTGCACATTTATTAAAAATAAAAACAGAAATATATTATTTACATAAGTATTCAGACTCTTTGCAATGAGACTCAAAATTCAGCTCAGGTGCATCCTGCTTCCATTGATCATCCTTAAGATGCTTCTACAAATTTATTGGAGTCCAAATGTGGTAAATTCAAATGATTGGATATGATTTGGAAAGGCACACACCTGATTATATAAGGTCCCACAGTTGACAGTGCATGTCAGAGCAAAAACTATGCCATGTGGTTGAAGGAATTGTCTGTAGAGCTCCAAGACAGGATCCATCATTAAATGGAGGAAGTTTCTAGAGCATCATCAAACTGAGCAATCGGGGGAGAAGGGCCTTTCTCAGGGAGACCAAAAATCTAATGGTCACCCTGACAGAGCTCCAGAGTTCCTCTGTGGAGTTGGAAGAACCTTCAACCATCTCTGGACAGCACTCCACCAATCAGGCCTTTATGGTAGAGTGGCCAGACAAAAGCCACTCCTCAGTGAAAGGCACATGACAGCTCACTTGGAACTTGACAAAAGGCACCTAAAGGATTCTCAGTCCATGAGAAACAAAATTCTCTGGTCTGATGAAACCAAGATTGAACTCTTTGGCCTAAATGCCAAGCGTCACGTCTGGAGGAAACCTGGCACCATCCCTACGGCGAAGCATGGTGGTGGCAGCATCATGCTGTGGGGATGTTTTTCAGAGGCAGGGACTGAGAGAATAGTCCGAATCAAGGGAAAGATGAATGGAGCAAAGTACAGAGAGATTCTTGATGATAACCTGCTCCAGAGTTCTCAGGACAGACTGGGGTGAAGGTTCACCTTCCAACAGGACAATAACCCTAAAGCACACAGCCAAGATAATGCAGGAGTGGCTTCGGGACAAGTCTCTGAATGTCCTTGAGTGGCCCAGCCAGAACCCGGACTTGAACCCGATCAAACATCTCTGGAGAGACCTGAAAATATCTGTGCAGCGACGCTCCCCATCCAACCTGACAGAGAAGAATTGGAGAAACTCCCCAAATACAGGTGTGCCAAGCTTGTAGCATCATACGCAAGAAGACTTGAGGCTGTAATCGCTGCCAAAGGTGCTTCAACAAAGTAGTGAGTAAAGGGTCTGAATACTTACGGAAATGTGATATTTCCAGTTTTTATTTTCAATAAATTTGCAAACGTAAAAAAAAAATAATTTTTGCTTTGTCATTATGGGGTATTGAAAGTAGATTGATTAGGGGGAAAAACTATTTAATACATTTTATAATAAGGCTGTAACTTGAAAATCAAGGGGTCTGAAAACTTTCAGAATGCACTGTATATAAACCCTGAATTGCTGATGCTATGTATTGGCCATTGAAAAGCTTTAAAGCCAACCGGTTGGTAATATTGGCACAATTCTAAACTGGAATTCATGGAATTCTACAGTATTTTAAATGTTTCAAGGCCAGTAACATTAGTAATCTCTAAAAATGATATGTTAACAAAAATATATATATACATTTTTATGTTAAGCTCACATAATATAATTTAAAAGAATGCATTAAGGTGTCTGTAATGTGGCAAAAACGAATGGTAAGGGAGTGCCAAGATGGAGTCACTGTGGCTTTAACACAGCGCCCCCTACCAGTCATCTAGTGTATAAATCAAAGTATATTTACATACACAGTAATAATTAGATATTAAACTGATTATACAATAGTCAAGTAAATGCCTTACTCTGCTTATCTTAATTGGCGTAAGGTCAAAATTGAAGTAAGCATACGCTGATTAAAGGACCTGGTTTCTGAGCAATCTTTCAAATGATTTGGACATGTAAACTAGCGGTGCGTGGGTCAGCTGTTTGGCAATTGCTAATAACCCATCCGTAACCGCCCCACTATATGTGATAAAGTGAATATCTGAGGCCCGCACCCAACCCTAACCCTCAAATACAGAAAATGTGCTATAGGCTACAGTCAAAGAAAGCAGCATAATTGTTTGACAGGGGGTGCAGGATTTTGTTTTGACAGGGGGTGCAGGATTTTGTTTTGACAGGGGTGCAGGATTTTGTTTTGACAGGGGGTGCAGGATTTTGTTTTGACAGGGGGTGCAGGATTTTGTTTTGACAGGGGGTGCATGATTTTGTTTTGACAGGGGGTGCAGGATTTTGTTTTGACAGGGGGTGCAGGATTTTGTTTTGACAGGGGGTGCAGGATTTTGTTTTGACAGGGGGTGCAGGATTTTGTTTTGACAGGGGGTGCAGGATTTTGTTTTGCTTGATTTAGATTTCTGCTTATAGTTTCCAACATGTTGGGAGGCTATTTGTTAGTCAACTTGTCTATAATTAGATACGTGTAGCTTCTCTTCTGTCATTATATAGCCCTAGAAGCCTAGATAAACCCTTTTGCTCAACAGAATAATGTAATTGATTGTCCAAATGACATCAGTTTGACTTGAAAAAGAAAGCTGTGAAACCGACACAATGTGTTTCTGTTAAGATTTCAGTTCAGCTTTGATGCATAATTATGTGCTTGATATGATACTTTTATAATGAAAACAGCACCTCTACGGATCGTACAGTATATAACTGAAAAAAGCCTTAATTTGCATAAGAAGAATGAGAACTTTTTAGTGAGCATGTTTGCATTTTTATTATGCATTTGTGAAAATAAAAAGCAAAAGTGTCTTCTTTGTCCCACAGACTTGGCCAAATTCCTCAGAAGTCCCTCCTCCAATTCTAGTGTGTTCTTTAAAGGTGGGTGACCCAGCCATCACTTTGCAGTGTTGATACTGTGTCTGGTTATTCCTTAAATAATCCCTACTGTCAAAAGTAAAAAACAAGGACATTTCTAAGTGACCGCAAACTTTTGAACGGTACATACAACATTCTTTACTTTTTTGAACTTACTTTGGCTGTTGTTATTTGACCCAGACCGTTTAGGTGCATATCTGGGTCATTTGGCATTTGCCTTGTCAGATAATAAAAATCATCGCAGCATGACATGACTCATCCAGCATGCTCTCAGGAAAACAGAATAATATCCACTAAGTAACTCCAACGCCGCCTGTGTACTATACCTGTATATCTTTCTCAGGACAGCAAAATGTACACTGAGTATACAAAACATTAAGAACACCTGGCCATTCCATGATATAGACTGACCAGGTGAATTCAGGTGAAAGCTATGATCCTGTCATGCCCTGATCTGTTTCACCTGCCCTCACCTGCCCCCCCAGGTGTCACCCATCTTCCCCATTATCCCCTTTGCATTTATACCTGTTTTCTCTGTTTGTCTGTTGCCAGTTGATCTTGTTTGTCAAGTCAACCTGCATCCCTGTGGAATGCTTTCAACACCTTGTAGAGTCCATGCCCCAATGAATTGAGACTGTTCTGGGGGCAAAAGTGGGGGGCTGAAACTCAATATTAATAAGGTGTTTCGAATGTTTGGTATACTCAGTGTGTTCTGTGTGAAACAAAAAACTAATTTGAATATTAAAAGTGACTTACTCCCTAAGTTGACCTATTTTTTGGTTTTCTCTGCCGCAGCTCTCCCCACCAAACAGAGCTTTGCTGAGCTAGGTGAGCTGGAGTGGGAGGAAGAGAGGAAGGAGATGGACAGTGTGTTCCTGACCAAGAGTAGGACCCACATCCAGGTGACTGAGTCAGGCTGGTACCTGGTCTTTGTCCAAGTCACCTTCAAGCTGCCAGCAGGGAAGGAGACCAGAGACCTAATGCTAAGGCTGGATTTCACCTATTCGGAACAGACGGGCCAGATTGCCAGTGCCTTCAACAAACGGCAGTTGCTGGAAGAGGAGCAAGACGCCACTCTGAGTTTCTTTGTCCTTGTGCGGGTGGGGCCGGAGAATAGACTGTCTGTCCTGGCAAGCCACAGGGCCCTGATTGATTATGAGAGGAGACCAGTCTCCACCTACATCACCATAATTAGATGCTCTGACTAGCCAAACTGGGCTGGCGTGTGGGCCAAGGTCTACTAGCTTTGGAATCACTGTCTGTATGCCAATCAAATGCCCACACTTAACAATGAAAGAAACAAGTATGTCACCACGACCAAAGACAGGCCTAGATTCAATCTCTAAGCTGAATATCAGTGTAAAGGTGACCGAATGCTTCCCAGCCGAAACAGTTAGGAAGAGTTGGTGCATAGAGTTAAAGTCGTAAATTTACATACTCCTTAGCCAAATACATTTAAACTCAGTTTTTCACAATTCCTGACATGTAATCCTTGTAAAATGTCCCTGTCCTAGGTCAGTTAGGATCACCACTTTATTTTAAGAATGTGAAATGTCAGAATAATAGTAGAGAGAATGACCTATTTCAGCTTTTATTTCTTTCATCACATTCCGAGTGCGCCAGAAGTTTACATACACTCAATTAGTATTTGGTAGCATTAGCCTATCAGAAGCTTCTAAAGCCATGACATAATTTTCTGGAATTTTCCAAGCTGTTTAAAGGCACAGTCAACTTAGTGTATGTAAACTTCTGACCCACTGGAATTGTGGTACCGCGAATTATAAATGAAATAATCTGTCTGTAAACAATTGTTGGAAAAATGACTTGTGTCATGCACAAAGTAGATGTCCTAACCGACTTGTCAAAACTATAGTTTGTTAACAAGAAATTTGTGGAGTGGGTTGAAAAACAAGTTTTAATGACTTCAACCTAAGTGTTTATAAACACATATATATATCCATTGATTCTTGGAGAATATAACTTAAAAATGCCTCATGAGCTTAGTTCAACTGTGAGAACCCCAAATATTAGCTTGTTTTACTCCAATGTTAGCAAACATTCAATGTATTTCCATTTTTAGAGCGGTTCGTCGACGATCTTGTCAATATCGTAGATCATCTTTGTAGAAACTCGCTCGAGAACAGGAAGTTATACTCAGTTACTTCCGATTTGTCTGCGGTTGTTGTTTTTAAAATGGCGCCGTTGGACTTGGATAAGTATGTTGAGATTGCAAGACAGTGCAAATATTTACCAGAAAACGACCTAAAGGTGAGCAAGAATTTACGTTTTATTCGTGTACTTAACCAATACCGTTATGTTAGTGCATTCGATCAGGCCAATAGCCATCTTATTGCGACATCAATATTCAGAGAAACGGAAACAGCTCATTTAGGTAACGTCAGCTAGCAAGTAACTTTAACTTGCCTGTTTGTTAGTTGTGCACGTCACAAATGTTGGGGGACAAACCTAGGGGGTAATCGAGGTAGAAGAGATGTTGTATATTCTCGCTAGTAGTTAACTAGCTAGACCTGTGATGGATATGCACCTTAGAGACTACCGTTATGTACTCCACACGTTCAACTCTTACAACCACTCGTATTATAAACACACACTCAGTCAGCCTTGCTGTTCAATGGTTACTACGCAACATAAACCCCTTTCCAGCACGCGACATTCTGACGGCACTCACGGATGCGCCCGACTCTTGGTTGCAGTAAGGATGCCATCTGTGCACATTCAACATAGCCTAGATTTACTTTACGACTCCTAAATAAAATACCTTTTTGGGGTTCTCATATGCTTACAATGATTCGATTCTTGCTTGATCAGTCGATAAGATTATATTTGGTTGTGATCTTTGCACAGTAACTATTTTGGATGCAGCAGTTGTTAGCCAGAATGCTAACGCTCATTGACCGTCTGTAGCCGAAGATACATTTTACCGGTTGAAGTGTTTTAAAAATATAATGCAGTTCATTTGCGATGATGACAAACATTAAGCAGGACATTCATAAAAGCCTTAAAAAAAACAATTATAATCCTAAAGTAGTTTGAAATGCACTCTTAACCAACATGTTAATGGAGGCTTTTTTGGCTGGTATTCTGTAAGAACTTCTATGTTCTGCCACCACCTTGCGTGCAGCGCCCTCTAACGGCAATGCTTGCAAACACAGAAACGTGTGACCAAGGCATTAGATTACCACTTTATATTTCTAAATAGTCATACTTATAGCACATTCATTATCTATACAGCATATCCTATTATGTATATAATACATTGCACTCGGAATGTATTCGGACCCTTTGACCTTTTCCCACATTTTGTTACGTTACAGCCTTATTCTAAAATTGACCTCCCCCCTCATCATTCTACACACAACACCTCATAATGATGTATCAAAAAGTTAACATTTTTGTAAATGTATTACAAATAAAATTAAAATGAATCCCATTTCCATAAGTCATTAGGCTTGGCACACCTGCATTTGTGGAATTTTGCCCATTCTTCTCTGCAGATCCTATCAAGCTCTGTCAGGTTGGATGGGGAGTGTCGCTGCACAGCTATTTTCAGGTCTCCACAGATATTTGTTCAGGGTCAAGTAGGTGGCTTTTGGCAAGCTCCAAGCAGGTTGTCATGTGCCTTTTTACCGAGGAGTGGTTTCCGTCTGGCCACTCTGCCATAAAGGCCTTATTGGTGGGGTGCTGCAGAGATGGTTGTCCTTCTGGAAGGTTCTCCCATCTCCACAGAGGAACTCTAGAGCTCTGTCAGAGTGACCATCGGGTTCTTGGTCACCTTCCTTACCAAGGCCCTTCTCCCCCGATTGCTGAGTTTGGCTGGTCGGCCAGCTCTAGGAAGAGTCTTGTTGGTTCCGAACTTCTTCCATTTAAGAATGATGGAGGTCACTGTGTTCTTGGGGACCTCCAATGCTGCAGAAATGTTTTGGTACCCTTCCCCGGATCTGTGCCTTGGCATAATCCTTTCTTGGAGCTCTACGGAAAATTCCTTTGACCTCATGACTTGTGGGACCTTACATAGACATGTGTGTGCCTTTCAGAATCATGTCCAATCAATTGAATTTACCACAGGTGGACTCCAATCAAGTTGTAGAAACATCTGAAGGATGATCAATAGGTATTGTGTGTAGATTGATGAGGATTTTTATTTATTAAATCCATTTTATAATAAGGCTGTAGCGTAAGAATGTAGAAAAAGGGAAGGGCTCTGAATGCACTGTATCAGGCTATTATGCACACTACTACCTCTTATTTTATTTTGAATTATACACTTTTTCTATTGTTATTATTGTACTACAATGTTGAGTGAGCTTTTTATACCTGCTGTAAAATGTGTAGCTAATGTTCCGTGACATTTGACTTGAATAGCTAGCTGGCTTCATGGGGTGGAGGCCGCTTACTGACGTTCACTCTAGAGCTAGTTAACAATGGTTTGTGAACCATCTAGGAAGGATATCAGCACGCACATTATAACGAGTTTGCCAGTTTATAGGCCTAATAGTACTGTAGAGCTCTTTTTACTTGCACACAATATAGCTGGGTTGTCCTGTCCTGTCCCGTCCCTAGGAGTCCACCACCCTGCAGAGCCCCAATCCAATACACCACACTCAGCTTTAGGATCTTAATGAATCATTCATTGGTTTTGAGTGTGTTAGGCCAAGGCCAGAGGGACAACCCACAGGAAGTCAGATCCACCAGGGCCAGGACTGAGCAGCCCAGCTGCTAGACAGCCTAAATCTGTATCTCCACTGACATGGACATGTTTTCAGTACAGACTCCTTTAGTCGTACTCTATTCCTTGTAAGCCATCCAGACCTTATGACAGTTGCCTAGTATACCCTTAATCTTGTATTAAATCTAGTGATACTTTTCTTGACATTGTGTGAGGATAACCAACCTTCCAATTAATGGCAATGCATTTCTTCGCCACTATACATGCTTGGTTACACAGTTTAAGATAAGTCTCCAGTATCAACATTTCCAAGCAAAACAAAATAATACAGGGAGATGGGAGAATCTGTAGACATGCTGAGATAAAAGATCATTCTCTTTGCCAGCCTTCACAAGACCATAACATATGCAAATGTGTCCCCTTTTGTGGTTACATCTCCAGCAGAGGAATGACATTTCTGACTGCATGTAATTCAGTTTCACTGGCATATATTACATTCTATGGGTGGTATGCACATGACTGGGCCTTCAAACACATCTGTATCCATTCATCATCTTCAATGGCTTTTCCATATCTTCCTCACATAATGACCATCATTCTCAGATCCCAGACTGTAGCTTTAAGCTGCTGTCCTGTAGCTACTGTAGCTCAACCTATCTGCTCAAGGTGGAACTTTGTATCATTCACTGGTAGTGTTATTATACTGCAAAATTCCCCTGAGCTCTGTAGACTGGTCTTCCCTGGCTGTCTGACCCTGCTGGAAACCCTGTCACCATCTGATCCTGTCAAGACATGATGAGCGTAGTGTTGTGTACTAGAGGGCTGCATTCCTGTGGGTCCATAGAGATAAATGCGGTCTGCATCTTTCATGCTGGGAGCGGGTTTGAAAATATTTTTGTCCTACAGATGATTTGGAAACGTTCCTCTTTCTGCTTTGTATGCGTCAGCCAACTTATTGTGTTAAATGCACATATTTCTCATTATTCACACAAAGAATTCACAGCTTCAACTTCGCCTAGTGTGTGTGGTCTCATTGAAATAGAGTAAGCTGCTTGCATGGGCGGAGAATTATGTGGCAGTTAACTTGAGGAGGAAATTCTTAAATACGATTAGACTGTAGTTTACTACAGTGTCTGTAAATAGACTAAGTGCACTAATAAATTATGTAATCATCATTGAAAAGGCACAATGCGCACATAGGTTAGGCTACTGTGGTGAGTGAGCATTGCGCCTTTTCAATTTCAATAAGTGTTGATTACCTATTTTTTTTTTTTTGTGTCTGCCTGCAAATCGTCCTCATAAAAGGTAGTCTATATCGTATAGGCCTATGCAAACATAGTATTGCTGTCATCGTTCTTGCTGCTTTAAGTTCAGTAGCCATACCAGTGAGATCAGGTGTGCGTGTGGTCTCTATTAAACAGAGTAGGCTATAGCCTAGGTATGGGCGGAGAAGCATGGGATAGTTATCTTTCCAATGAAATGTACTTCTTAAATAGGCCTTTAGAGATGAAACGGTATGAACATTTCATATCACGATTATTGTGACAAATTATCACGGTATTCAGCATTATCGTGGTAATGTTGAAATGTTCAAAACCTACTGATACACACACTGAAATAATTTCACCAAGTTTTATATTGAAAACCAACAAACAAATAAAATTAGCAGCACTATGCACTTTTTGCATAAACTAGAGGTCAAATCAAATCAAATCAAATTTTATTTGTCACATTTTTGGTTAGCAGATGTTAAAAAAGTGTAAAAAGTTCCGATAATGCAGTGATAACCAACAAGTAATCTAACTAACAATTTTAAAACTACTGTCTTATTTTTGTAAGGGGATAAGGAACATGTTATTATAATGAGTGATGGTACAGAGCAGCATACAGTTGGTTATTTATACATATGAGATGAGTGTGTAGACAAAGTAAACAAAGTGGCATAGTTAAAGTGGCTAGTGATACATGTGTTACAAAGATGCAGTCGATGTTGTAGAGTACAGTATATACATATGCATATGAGATGAATAATGTTAAGTAACATTATATAAGGTAGCATTGTTTAAAGTGGATAGTGATATATTTACATCATTTCCCATCAATTCCCATTATTAAAATGGCTGGAGTTGGGTCAGTGTCAATGACAGTGTGTTGGCAGCAGCCACTCAATGTTAGTGGTGGCTATTTAACAGTATGATGGCCTTGAGATAGAAGCTGTTTTCAGTCTCTCGGTCCCAGCATGGTTGATGCACCTTACTGACCTCGATATTGGATGATAGCGGGGTGAACAGGCAGTGGTTCGGGTGGTTGATGTCCTGATGATCTTTATGGCCTTCCTGTAACAACGGGTGGTGTAGGTGTCCTGGAGAGCAGGTAGTTTGCCCCCGGTGATGCATTCAGTCCTCACTACCCTCTGGAGAGCCTTTTGAGGGCGGAGCAGTTGCCGTTATCCAGGCGGTGATACAGCCCGCCAGGATGCTGGATAGTCATCTGTAGAAGTTTGTAGTGCTATTACATTCAAACAGAATTTGCCATTTTTGGGTGCCGATTTAAAAAATAAAAATAATATATATTTTAAAAGTAAATATTTTTTATTTTAAATGTAATATTATTATTTTTTATACCTTTATTTAACTAGGAAAGTCAGTTAAGAACACATTCTTATTTTCAATGACGGCCTAGGAACGGTGGGTTAACTGCCTCGTTCAGGGGCAGAAAGACAGATTTTCACCTTGTCAGCTCTGGGGCAACCAATCTTGCAACATTACAGTTAACTAGTCCAACGCAATAACGACCTGCCTCTCTCGTTGCACTCCAGAAGGAGGCTGCCTGTTGCTGGTTGCAGTAAGCCAAGGAAGGAGCTAGCATTAAACTTATCTTAAAAAACAACCATAATCACTAGTTAACTACACATGGTTGATATTACTAGATATTATCTAGCGTGTCCTGCGTTGCATATAATCTGACTGAGCATACAAGTATCTGACTAAGCGGTGGTAGGCAGAAGCAGGCAGGTAAACATTCATTTACATTTACATTTAAGTCATTTAGCAGACGCTCTTATCCAGAGCGACTTACAAATTGGATAGTCAACTATACAACTTCTACTATTACATTCAAACAGCACTTTTGTGCATTTTGCCAGCAGCTCTTCGTTGTGCGTCAAGCATTGCGCTGTTTATGACTTCAAGCCTATCAACTCCCGAGATGAGGCTGGTGTAACCGAAGTGGAATGGCTAGCTAGTTAGCGCGCGCTAATAGCTTTATAAACGTTACTCGCTCTGAGCCTTCTTGTAGTTGTTCCCCTTGCTCTGCATGGGTAACGCTGCTTCGATGGTGGCTGTTGTTGTTGTGTTGCTGGTTCGAGCCCAGGAAGGAGCGAGGAGAGGGACGGAAGCTATACTGTTACACTGGCAATACTAAAGTGCCTATAAGAACATCCAATAGGCAAAGGTTAATGAAATACAAATGGTATAGAGTGAAATTGTCCTATAATTCCTACCACCAGCTTTCAAGGCCTCCGGGATGCAGCTGTCAGTGTCAACTTTTGCAGCCTCAGGCTCATCAAAAAGCTAATTTTGAAGCGGGGGTCAATGAAACAAGCCATGTGCATGACTCTTTGCCTTCTCTGTGTATCTGTTGTTAAGGTCTTCTCTCATTACTCTTTTCATCTCCTTGGTCAGGGTTGACTCCATATCCTTTTACCACCAGAACATCACAGGTGATGTGGTCCAGGACAGGCTTGTGTCGGAGGCAAGTGCATCTGTAAACTTGCTCAGAGGTTCAAGGAGCTGGCACAGTTGCTCCATGACAATTATGACGGCGTCCTTGGGCATCAGATCCTCTTTCTCCAGCCAAACTGTCTGCTGGTGGCTGAGGAAACGCTCAAGCATCTTGCGTGTAGCTCCCCATCGGGTCACCACATCATGGATCAGAGCCTTCTGTGGCATGTTGAGGGCAGCTAGCTTTTCTCTCAGTTCTCTCCTTCTCTTCCAGCTCCGTGAGAAGCCTTGGACCAGATGACGGCAGGCCTTGACTGCTGTGTCAACTCTCTGAATTTTCAGAGCCTTTGAGATGGTCAGGTTCAAATGATGGCCAAAGCACCAAAGCCACAGATCTGGGACCTGTTCAAAAGCCTTGATCATGTTTGTTGCGTTGTCTGTGGTTACGCAGGCCAGGTCTTTCTTGTTGATTCCCAAATCTTCCAGCATAATCTCCAAAAACTCTGTTGTGAGAGGAGTGATCTTCTGGGAAGTACTGTGTTTCCAGGCAGTTTGATTCCAGTTGCCAGTCTGGGGTAATGGATAGTGAAGCCGATGTAGGGTTGAACCACCCCCCTGCTTTCATTGGTCCAGAGGGTTTGCTGCAACCACTGACATGTGCCTTTGAGCCAAACTTTTTCCGACATTCGCTTTAACCTGGTTGTACAGATTTGGGATTTCAGTCTTCGAAAATAATCTTTTGTGATGTCACTTTGTAGTGAGGCACGGCAACCTTCATCAGCCTCAGAAAGCCAGGCCTCTCAACAATATGAAATGGCATCATGTCCTTTGCAATGTAATATGAAAGGGCTGCAGTGAAGTCTTTAGCATGTTTTGATGTGGGTGCATAAGCATCCTGCCTTTTTTAAATGCTTCCTGGAGTGTTTTTCACAACTGTAGATGAGGGACCAGTAGCATCAAATCAAAGTTTCAAATCAAATAGTCAGCAGACACACGACACATACAGCAGCAGAACAATGTGTTTTTACAAGACTAGGTAACACTGAAAGCTTCAGTTTACATTATTGACAAGCACGTTCCCCCATTCCGAAGTCCCCACATTATTCTTTGAGTTAAAAGTTAACTTACCTTTCCTTCACTATAAAGTAGTGGGTGATGGTCATGAGATTTGAAGTGTTGCCCTCTTAAATAAAAAATGTTTTTGTGCATGTTCTACAAGCAGGGTGACCATGTTTTAATTTTCAGTTTCCCTCAGCACTCTTGTAAAACCCAAAGGCTTGAAAAATGTCCCTTGAGCCGTCACTGCTTTCCGCCATGTTTTCACACAAAGCAAAACCCACATTGCATGCTGCGCCTGCATCAGACTGTTGCTAACTAAATCAAACACTGTTTTAATGATACTAAACATTTGAAACGCTAACCGTCGGGAATTTTATCGCGAAACTGGTAACCGTTTTATTCCGAGGCCTATGATTAAAACCTCTTTAGGATAGGGGACGGTTCTGTCCCACTTGGGCAAAAAAACAGGGAAAATGCAGCGCGGCAAGTAAAAAAAATGATATAAAAATCAAACTTTCATTAAATCACACATGTAAGATACTCAATTAAAGCTACACTCATTGTGAATCCAGCCAACATGTCAGATTTTATAAAGGCTTTTCGGCGAACGCATAAGAAGCTATTATCTCATGATAGCACAGTAGTAAACAAAGAGTAGCATATTTCAACCCTGCAGGCACTACACAACGCAGAAATAAAATATAAAACATGCATTACCTTTGACGAGCTTCTTTTGTTGGTACTCCAATATGTCCTATAAACGTCACAATTGGTCCTTTTGTTCGATTTAATTTGGTCAATATATATCCAAATGTCCATTTATTTGACGCGTTTGATCCAGAAAAAAACAACTTCCAAAAAACGCAACGTCACTACAAAAAATGTATAAAGTTACCTATAAACTTTGCCATAATATTTCAAACTACTTTTTGTAATACAACGTTAGGTATTTTTAATCATTACTAATCGATCAAATTTTATACTGGTCGATCTGTGTTCAATACAGGAAGACAACAAACCAACGCTACTTTTCACGTCCTGCGCAACTCACAACAGTGTTACCAGGTTCCTAGATGGCCTACTTCTTCATTGTACAAATGAATAACCTCAACCAAATTCCAAAGACTGGTGACATCCAGTGGAAGCGGTAGGAACTGAAAACAGGTTCCTAAGAAATATCATTTGCTAATGGGAACACAGTGAACAGATGGAGACCAAAAAAATAATAATCTGAACGGTTAGTCCTCAGGGTTTTGTCTGCTACATAAGTTCTGTTATACTCACAGACATTATTCAAACAGTTTTAGAAACTTCAGTGTTTTCTATCCAAATCTACTATTAATATGCATATCTTATATTCCTGGCATGGCTTGCGTCCCACTTGAAAAAAAAACAGGGAAATAATGATATAAAATCAAACATTCATTAAATCACACATGTAAGATACTCAATTAAAGCTACACTCATTGTGAATCAAGCCAACATGTCAGATTTTTAAAAGTTTTTCTGCGAAAGCACTAATAGCTTCTTAATGTTATGTCAATAAAGAGGGTAGCATATTTCAAACCTGCAGGCGCTACACAAAACGCTGGAATAAAATATAAAACATGCATTACCTTTGACGAGCTTCTTTTGTTGGCACTCCAATATGTCCCATAAACATCACAATTGGTCCTTTTTTTAATATAATTCTGTCCATATATACCCAAAATGTCCAGTTATAAAGCGCGTTTGATCCAGAAAAAAACAGCTTACACAAACACGTCACTGCAAAACATTTCAAAAGTTGCCTATAAACTTTGCCAAAATATTTCAAACTACTTTTGTAATACAACTATAGGTATTTTTAAAAGTTAATAATCGATCAAATTGTAAACGGGGCAATCTGTATTCAATACAGCAAGTAAACAAACCATGCTCCTTTTTACGTCTTGCGCAACTCTCAATAGTGTAACGTTGTTCCAAAGACTGGTGACATCCAGTGGAAGTGGTAGGAACTTAAAAATGGTTCCTATCAAATATCCCTTGGCAAAGACAACTGAGGGAGCAGTCAGAGGCAAAAAAATCTGAACAGTTAGTCCTCTGGGTTTTGCCTGCTACGTAAGTTCTGTTATACTCACAGACATGATTCAAACAGTTTTAGAAACTTCATAGTGTTTTCTATCCACATATACTAATAATATGCGTATCTTATATTCCTGGCATAAGTAGGAGGAAGTTGAAAATGGGCACGCTATTTATCCAAAAGGGAAAATGCTGCCCCCTATACCATAAAAGGTTAAGAAGTTAACTATACATGGTTGACGATATTACTAGTATACCTAGCTTGTCCTGCGTTGCATATAATCTATGCAGTGCCTTGCATTCTGTGCATCAGAGTCAGGGTATATGCAGCAGTTCGGGCCGCCTGGCTCGTTGCGAACTGTGTGAAGACTATTTCTTCCTATAACAAAGACAGCCAACTTTGTCAACGGGATGATTTAACAAAAGCCCATTTGTGATTAAAGCACAAATCGTTGCACGAATGTACCTAACCATAAATGTCAATGCCTTTCTTTAAATTAATACACAGAAGTATATTGTTTTAAACCTGCATATTTTGTTAAAAGAAATTCAAGTTAGCAGGCAATATTAAACTAGGGAAATTGTCACGTCTCTTGCGTTCACTGCACGCAGAGTTGGGGTATATGCAACAGTTTGGGCCGCCTGGGTCGTTGCGAACTAATTTGCCAGAATTATGACATAACATTGAAGGTTGCGCAATGTAACAGCGATATTTAAACTTCTGGATGCCACCCGTTAGATAAAATACGGAACGGTTCCGTATTTCACTGAAAGAATAAACATTTTGTTTTCGAAATTATCGTTTCCGGATTTGGCCATTATTAATGACCTACGGCTTGTATTTCTTTGTTATTATATTATAATTAAGTCTGATTTGATAGAGCAGTCTGACTGAGCGGTGGTAGGCAGCAGCAGGCTCGTAAGCATTCATTCAAACAGCACTTTACTGCGTTTGCCAGAAGCTCTTCGCAATGCTTCAAGCAGTACATATTTGATCATCCAATAGTCAAAGGTATATGAAATACAAATGGTATAGAGAAATAGTCCTATAATAACTACAACCTAAAACTTTTTACCTGGGAATATTGAAGACCCATGTTAAAAGGAACCACCAGCTTTCATATGTTCTGAGCAAGGAACTTACACGTTAGCTTTTTTACATGGCACATATTGCACTTTTACTTTCGCATGATTTAATTGAGACTAAATTGATTTTATTGATGTATTATATTAAGTTAAAATAAGTGTTCATTCAGTATTGTTGTAATTGTCATTTTTACAAAAAAGTGTATGTGTGTGTAAAAATCGTTTGATTAATCGGTATCTGCTTTTTTTGGTCCTCCAATAATCAGTATCGGCGTTGAAAAATCATAATCTGTTCGAACCACTGGACGCGTGCAGGGTGCCATCTTTCTGGTCTGATATGTTAATTCTTAAACCATTTTATACAGTTTGTTCAAAAATGCGGTTTGTGAGGTTGAAACGCTCTCTGACCTCAGTGGAGGGGTTGGTGACTACTTAATTGTACAAGGTTATAGAAACCATTTCCTCTGAGTTTCTAAAATCACATCCCTCTATTAACAAAAACACAAATGTTTCATATTCTATACACAACGCATGGACACTTCACACATACAGTGGGGCAAAAAAGTATAATTTGCAAATAAATTCATTAAAAATCCTACAATGTGATTTTCTGGATTTTTTTTTTCTTCTCATTTTGTCTGTCATAGTTGAAGTGTACCTATGAAAATTACAGATCTTTTTAAAGAACTTACAATTGGTGGCTGAAAATAACTGTATAGTGTGTATACTTTTCAAGTTACAGAAGTTAACATTTTTAATGACAAAATAACAGCCGAAATGACATTCTTTAGATCGCCTCTGACCATTCCCACGTTCTTTGTTTGAAGTTCTGTTCCAGTATTTGTTTTAGAACGTGTTAGTTTTGGCAGAAAAATGTCTATGTAGACAAAGGCACATTCCTGTGGCAGCTGAATGTTCTGTCCTTGATTTTCATTAAGGAGTAAGCTGCCCCCCCCCCACACACCAGTTCCCTCTTCCCCCCCTCTGTGGGTGAGAGGGTCTTTTTTTAAATCCATTTATTTTAAAGCTGATCTAATCTATTTGGATCCTTACATCAACTTCAATCTATCAATCTATTTGGATACAGTACATACAGTACATCAACTTGCGAAAGCCAGCCAAGTTAATTTACTTCTGAAACGGAACAAAACAAAGGCTACAAAACATTTCCATACAAACAGATGTTAGTAGTACTATCAATAATAGCCAATACACACTAGTTTCGTTTTTTCCTGTGAAGTTCAACAGCAGTTCACCTTGCCAGCGACATCAGTCAACTAAAGAGTAGCCAGTTAATGCTCTGCTTGCTTTTACAACTCAGCGAAGGAGCGCAACACACATGCATACATACATGCACACACACTGAACTATGCTCAACTCTCCCCGTACTGGTTTAGCCAGCATTCACACAGCCTGTCAGCCCTCTCTGTGGAGTCCTTGCTGTCCTAAATCCAGCCGGCTGAACACTCTGATGTGCCTGCATGGTCCTAAAGCACACCATTGCTGCTATTTGTATCACATTGCAATGATAAAACTGCGGGTGGACAAAAAATGCAATTTCAGATTTTGGGGGGTGCATGACCCCTGTCCCCAATGAAAGTTGTGCCCCTGATCAAAAATATTTCACAGCTGTTTAGCTGGTACAATGAATCTCTACACACTATACTAGCTTATTTTGTCACACACACTAAAATTAGGCTAACTATTAGTTTTAGTAACCAGGAAATGGCAGGAGCGATTTCTGCATTCTGCAATTTTAATTTGAAGTTCCCTGTTCTTTGTCAGACTTCTCACAAAAACAAGCATAACGCTGTGAAATGTCAATTGCGCCCTGACTGGCTGATTACACCGCTCGTGTTGTGTGCGCGAGCATTGCAAAATAAATTCCGGAACCTATATTATTCAAATATTGCACCCACACTGCTCGCACATGCCAACGAGCGTCTGCGTTACCAAGGGCTAAAATAGAAATCAGTTCTATTTCTGACGCAGATTGTGGTGCAAGTCCTGCCTCTCCCATCTCCTCATTGGTTAATAGAAGCAGTTACCCACGTGCCATCCCCTCATTGGTTATACCCACGTGGGTGACTGAAAGACGAACGAGGTCGGTGGCGGTAAATGCACCTAATTTATGAAAGTTGCCAGTCGCAATATAAAGTCAAGAGAAGAAAAAGTCTGGAAGGAGAAGAGATGACTAGAGAAACTATTAGATTGACCGTTTTTATATGTAAATTACATTTACATTTACATTTAAGTCATTTAGTTTATCCAGAGCGACTTACAAATTGGTGCATTCACCTTATGACATCCAGTGGGACAGTCAAACAATAGTGCATCTAAAACTTAGGGGGTGGGGTGAGAGGGATTACTTAACCTATCCTAGGTATTCCTTAAAGAGGTGGGGTTTCAGGTGTCTCCGGTAGAGGACCTTGAGTATTTCAGGTTCAATTACAACTCAATGTTTATATCCCAGGACAAATTAGCTAGCAAGTGCAAGCTAACTAGCTAAATTGCCATAAATGTTTAATGCTTTTCGACCTGTCCCCAAATGAATATAATTGGTTCAGAGTTTGTTTTGATATTTTAACCTGCGTGTCGTGACCGCGTTTGGTGTGGGGGGACAAAATACATTTATGCGCGATGGGGCACGCGCGCAGCCAGTTTGGGTTCCGTGTGAGCGTGTACGGCAAGCTTTTTATTTTTCAACACCTTTTTAGATTTAATTCTGCTCATGTCATGCTAATGTAGCTATTTGTGGCCCGCGGAAACCACTTCGAAGACGAGACGACCACAAAATGCGGAATCCTCAAAAGTTTCGCAAAGAAAGCTGCACTGCTCTGACAACAGAGCTCAATGTTTATTATCAGGTGTTTTAGGCTATGAAATCTGACTTTTGGCCGATAACGATATGTTAAAGACCCCACTGAATGATTCAGAACATGAACAATCATATTTGTCTTGGTAACATGTATATTAGGACACAAGTAAGTAAAAAGTCATCACCAAAGTGGGGTTTCACCCACTCTGGTCAGAGGGGAACACACTCTACAACCCTCAAACTCAACTCTGGACATCGAAGCCAGTTCCACTGTGTTTTATTTATTGTTCCCCTCTAATCAGGGACTGGTTTTAGACCAGGTAGGACAGAAAACCAGCAGGCTTCGGGCCTCGTGGCGTAAGAGTTAAATACCGTTGCCCTGCAACATTATTTCAATTCTGATATCTTTAACGTTAACAAATTCAAATAGGGTAGTGTCAAAATATCAGTCGGCCCAACGTGCAAGTGTTATTTGTCAGCCTGCTAATTGTGTCATGTGTCTCACCCCTCACAGAGATTATGTGACTACGTATGTGATTTGCTGCTCGAGGAATCAAATGTTCAACCAGTATCCACTCCCGTCACTGTTTGTGGAGACATTCATGGCCAGGTAATATCTCATTTTCTTTTTGATACCTTTCCCAAATTCATTTGTTCTCTTACTATGCACATTTTAAACACCTCAATTTTTATGGTAGTATGATCCACTTGCCGTGAATGTGAAATTGTCTTTCTGATCCCGGTCTCTAGTTTTATGACCTATGTGAACTCTTCAGAACTGGCGGACAAGTTCCAGACACAAACTACATTTTTATGGTAAGAAGTTGTTTTTAAACTGTTCTGTAGCAGGGATAATATTGAGTATGGTAAGAAATCAAATGTTATTTGTCACGTACACATGGTTAGCAGATGTTAATGCGAGTGTAGCGAAATGCTTGTGCTTCTAGTTTGGACAGTGCAGTAATATCTAACAGGTAATCTAGCGATCCCCAACAACTACCTAATACACACATGGCCGAGCTGCATAGGCAATGTGCAATAGATGGTATAAAATACAGTATATACATGTGATATGAGTAATGTAATATATGTAAACATTATTAATAAAATACAGTACAGTATACATGTGATGCATAGTAATGTAATACAGTATACATGTGATGCATAGTAATGTAATATATGTAATACAGTATACATGTGATGCATAGTAATGTAATATATGTAATACAGTATACATGTGATGCATACCTATGCATAGTCACTTTGCCCCCACCTACATGTACAGATTACCTCAACTAGCCTGTATCCCTGCACACTGACCCGGTACCGGTGCCCCCTGTGTATATAGCCTCGTTATTGTTACTTTTTATTTTAGTCTACTTGGTAAATATTTTCTTCTTCGTGAACTGCACTGTTGGTTAAGGGCTTTTCAGTAAGCATTTCACGGTAAAGTCTACACTTGTTGTAGTCTTATCATGTGGCAAATAAAGTTTATGAGAAATGTAAGATATGTAAACATCATAAATAAAATACAGTATATACATGTGATATGAATAATGTAATATGTAAACATCATAAATAAAATGCAGTATATACAGTCCATGTGATATGAATAATGTAAGATATGTAAATATTATTATAGTGGCATTGTATGAAGTGACTAGTGATCCATTTATTAAAGTGGCCAGTGATTGGGTCTCCATGTAGGCAGCAGCCTCTGAGTTAGTGATTGCTGTTTAAAAACTGGATGACTTGAGATTGCTCTGAACCCTGGTCAGTGACGGTCTCTGTTTCCTCAGGGAGACTTTGTGGACAGGGGATACTACAGCTTGGAGACGTTCACGTACCTGCTAGCCTTAAAAGCCAAGTGGCCGGACCGCATCACGCTTCTACGAGGAAATCACGAAAGCAGGCAGATCACACAGGTGTACGGCTTTTACGGTGAGCAACATGCCTAATTGCTGGGGGCACATCAACTCGAACAACACATAAGACCATATGTATACTTCTAGGGTCTCGTGCCCTAGTTATTGTGACTGCTAACTTACTGGTTCTAACTAAATGAACAAACAAATAAGTCATTTATAAGTTGACTTTCTTGGCTTATTCCTTTAAGCCCCTAGTGGCACGAAGAGCCTCGAGTGCATCTCCAGCAGACTCTGTTCGGAGGGGTTTTCTTGACCTCATTCCAGGTGGTTCCTGCCTTCTTTGTCTCCTCATTTGGCCCGCATGCTCAGTGTCGCCCTAGATCATGTGAACAGTGACGTCAGGGTACTGGCTACAATTTTGTTGTGCATCCCCCCCCCCCCACACTTCTGCAGCATCATGACATCGACTATTCCTGAGGCCTCAGCGCCCTTTGAGGGAGGAAAATCTCCACATAGTTTTGCGAACAGGTGTGCACGAAGTGGCTGTGGTTTGCTGTAGTTAACTATTGAAGTTAACTGCTGCTGTATACTGTATCTCCGAGTTCTGTGCTCTGCTCATTTGCCACCAGTTGCTCTTGGTGTGTCATACAATGCGTCCATATGGCAGAGGGAGACTCATTCATAACTAGAGTGCAGAGGTCTGGCTGCTGTCCCGGGATAGATGGAGCCCCATCTGTGCAAAAGCCCAACATTCGATCCCATATGGAATCTGTTTTTTGTCAATATACAGTGCATTCGGAAACGATTCAGACCCCTTCCTTCCACAACTTATTACGTTACAGCCTTATTCTAAAATGGGGGGTGTGATTTATGAACCACTGAAACACCTGTTTGGCCCCGCGCCACTCGTTCCTGTGCTTGGTGAAGAGTGGTGTTAAATTGAAGGAATGAATCCGAGCCTCACGCTTATCACCTGTGGAAGGTTGGGCTTCCAGCGAGGCGTGGATTTCGTTGGCCTTGGCAAGTGGGATTGTTTTAGACCCTTCAACCGAAGTCGCGAGATTGCGACTCCTCCTAGTATGTTGTACCTAATTTCCCTCCTTCAGGGAACAGTAATTATAGTTAGAACATTACGTTTTGGATTCTCTGCAGATGTTCTGTGTCAGCGACCTCCTTTCCTCTATAAGAATCCAGGTTGCATCTGAGAGCCACTCTTTCCGATTGTTTGCCTTACAGCCCGTGGACGTACAGACCAACTTTCTGACCAGGTGTTGTTAACATGGTCCACTGCTTGTCTAGTGTGTTTTTCCTCAGTGAAGTGTGAGATGGTGCGGAAACTGTTCTGCAGCGTGACAGTTTGTCTCCTACATCGGTTGTGTTCTGAGGCTCTGGGTATTGAACTTGTGATGTGGTTTTTTACTTGGCATCTTTTTAAAGCTCTCAGCTTGGTTTTGAGGTTCCCACGACCAGATGGTGGTCGGAGGCAATGTCAGTGCCTCTCCTAACCCTGAAGTCAAGTAAGCTCCTTCTTCAGTTGCCCTCTGGTGATATTTTCGAGTCCCAGGTTGCTTTATGGATTCTCTTGTGGGAAAGATGTGCTCTCCTACAACTAGGTTGTTTATGGCACAGAAGTGAATTGCTCTCCCCCACAAGGGGACCATTTTGTCTGACCAAGGCCATGAACCCCCATTATGGTGTCTTTACCTATCTTGGGTGTTGCATCATAAACTGCTTGTAGATTCTCGTAATAGAGTTGTTCTGATTCCTCCATTGTTTATAGGTGTGTAGCATTGGACAATGGTGACTTTCCTGGCTTTGTAGTTAAACCTTGCTGTGATGGTCCTTGTTGAAACTGCCTCCCATTATGTGTGGTCTTCATTCTCATGTCCTGAATAGGCAATCACTTCCCGTTTTGATAGTGTGGTCCAACCTGCACCATTCCAGCAAGCTTCAGCTAGTTGTTGTATTCCTTTTATAACTTGGGCTTCTTGTGCTGCTTTTCCTGCTTAGTACGTTGTACAGACATTCCAGGTCCCAAGTTGGATTGAGGTGTTGGTTGTAAGAAGATTTTTTTCCACAGGCTGGTTTCCCCGAATGCTTTCACCAGTCTACATCATTAGTCCCCTCGGGAAGGTGCGGGCTCCATTTTTATTTTTTAGTTTAATTTGCATTGTTAGGTTTCTGTAACAGCATTTTGTTTTAACCAACAGCCTTTTGTTTTAACAACCTGAAGAACCAATTTATAGGTTACTAATGTGTAATTATACATTTTTTCCATTATCTGTGAATGTTGTACCATAAAAAGAAGCACTACCAGAATTATGTGTGAAGTGTAATATATGTATATATTTTTGCAGATGAGTGCCAAACGAAATACGGAAATGCAAACGCCTGGCGATACTGCACTAAAGTGTTTGACATGCTAACAGTAGCTGCTGTAAGTCCAGCCATTGATTTAAATTATAAAAATAAAAAAATGGGTGCTTTTGTTATGTTACATTTTCCCACACTTATGAGTCTATAACTAATAGGAGTTTCTGACCACAGTTGATAGACGAGCAGGTCCTTTGTGTGCATGGTGGTCTTTCACCTGACATCAAGACCCTGGACCAGATCCGCACAATTGAGCGCAACCAAGAGATTCCCCACAAGGGGGCCTTCTGTGACCTGGTGTGGTCGGACCCAGAGGATGTGGACACCTGGGCCATCAGTCCGCGAGGTGCAGGCTGGCTCTTTGGCGCCAAGGTCACTAATGAGGTAAATGCATCAAATTGTTCTCCTGTGGAGAGGGGTAACTACCAGAGGGGATTATGATAAATACAGGCCTTGACGGGCTTCGAGACTGACTGTTTTGGTTGCATTTATTGTCTCGCCTCCTGTCAATCACAAGGCATCATTGCCTATGCAGAAAGTAAGTGACATGGTCATTCTAACTATCGACACCTTCAGTGCTTGAATTGTAAACTGAGGGGGTGACTGTCCTGGGGTTTATGCCCTAGCACAACACCGCCGATTCAAATAATCAAAGGTTAAAGATGGGTTGGTTATTTGAATCCGCTCTAGTGCTAGGGCAAAGCAACGTGCACCCAGGGTGGGCACCAGGACCGTGTTTGGGAAACCCTGATCTAGGGGGGTTAAGGGGGCAACTTTTGATCGCACATGTGGGAAAAGTTCATCTGTAGCCTTGATGGAGTTCTAAGTGGAACGGACTCTTTGGGGGCGCACCTCACCTATGTTGAATACCGAGTTACATCCATGATCCTTCTTTCCCAATTGCAGTTTGTTCACATCAACAATCTGAAGCTGATCTGCCGTGCACACCAGCTGGTCCACGAGGGCTACAAGTTCATGTTCGATGAGAAGCTGGTGACGGTGTGGTCCGCGCCCAACTACTGTTACCGCTGTGGAAACATTGCCTCCATCATGGTCTTCAAGGACGTGAACACACGGGAGCCCAAGCTGTTCCGCGCCGTGCCCGACTCTGAGCGGGTCATCCCTCCCCGAACAACAACACCTTACTTCCTCTAATGACCAGCCATTTTGTTCAGTTCCAAAATAACCCCCAGCCTCTTCCCCTTGCCCCTATCCCTTTTGGTGTTTGCAGTCTTAAGGGAGGGGATTGGTGTAACTAAGAAATATCACAATGGTCTGGTCCATGACCACAGCTCTTGTCCCTTCAATGTTTATAGATCTGAGGGAATGAGATGGGTGTTTTCAATATGATAGAAGCTCCCCTATACCTCATTAGAAGGTGGAGCTGTCACTAGTTTGTTTACTTTACGCCTGTCTGATCCTTTCAGATCTACAAACACCAAAGTGATAGATGCTTCAATCAGTCAATTGATTCACATCAGCAGTTGTCGCAAAGTGCTTTAACAGATTTCCAGCCTAAAACCCCAAAAAGCAAGCAATGCAGATCGTGATGCACAGTGGCTAGGAAAAACTCCAGAAAGGCAGGAACCTAGGAAGAAACCTAGAGAGGAACCAGGCTCTGAGGGGTGGCCTGTCCTCTTCTGGCTGTACCAGGTGGATATTATAAGATTACATGTCCATTTTGGCCAGATTGTTCTTCAAGATGTTTAAACAGTCATAGATGACCAGTGCAGGGTCAAAAAATAGTCAGTGGTTATAGAAGGTGCAACAGGTCAGCACCTCGAGTACATGTCATTTGGCAGAACAGCAGATGCTTCTGGGCTGAATCTTCTAATGGGTTTAGAGCAGCTATCTATATATTTTGTTATACCTATCTGGTTCCTTGTTATCTGCAAAGAGGTTTAGGTTAACGGTTTTGGGACTGGGCTATTGTCCCCACTGTTAACTACCCCCACCCACCCCCAGCTTCTCCCAAGGGGACTTGCATCTCTCTGTCTCCATTTATGTCCTGAAATATACATTCTCAGACCTTCCTCTTCCCTTGAAAGTATTTGATGTTGCCGAATGTGTTTTTATTTGCTTTTTTTTTTTTTTTTTACAGATAACATTGCTGTATTGTATGAATTGAGTCAAAAGTCCCGTTGGCCCCTCATTTCAATTGAAGCCCCATCTTCATACATTACTACGTGCCAATGCACCTGCTTTAATTTATACTCCCTCAAATTCCATTCGATGGTAGTAAATGGGACCTGCATTTCCAATAAAATTGAATTGTATGAGTACTCGATGTTCTGCAGCTTTGTGCATATTTAAGTCATTCATCTGCTCTGCTTCTTTATAGGGTTGTCATATGATGCCTCGGAGGAATTCCTTTGAATTCCTTTGATTGCACTGTGTCACAGAATTCCATGTTAACTATTGAATGGAGTTTCAGTGGTGTGTTTTGAGTGTTATTGTTCCAACTGGGTCGATATTGCAATTATGGCTAAAAGCATGTCACCCGATAATATGGTCTTTCTCAGATGTAACCTATAGAAAACTTATTTCCACCAAAGACAGCAATTGAAGTATCTCGTTGTTGATTTTTTTAAACCAGATCACAGTCTATGGGGACTGAGTGGGTTATGATGCTTTTGTACATTCAAATAATTGTATTGATTTATTGTTCCTATTTTTTTCTGCTCTGATTTGTTGTATTTTATTATTGTAGACTGCAACCCATATACCAATTGAAAATAAAAGGCCTTTACTAATTTAAGTACCTGTTTGTGTTTTTGTTGAAAAAGATCTGAGAAATCTCTTCTAATGGTGGTTGATGCATTGGTGTTAGAAGTGGGATGGCGCAACTCCCTGCAAGGGTGTAAACTCTAAACTTTGCCTTGGCTTGAAGTCAGGGTTTCAGCCCTGCAGTGGTTGCACTGATTTCCATTTTGGTTGCATAATTTAGGGATTCACAGCAAACTTTTTAATTTGGCACACTGAAACTAGAGCCCATAAGTAACTTTGTCAAAAAGAATGGCACTGATTGGCCTATAGGTGGTGCTGTTATAAGCAGTCTCACTTGAACCCTCATCCATCACCTGTTTGACCTAGAGACTTGACACTTTGTATCGGTTTCTTTCCTCATGCTGAACAAATTTGCCCCAAGGACCCATAAGGTCTGTCAGGATAGATTTTCCTCCATCTTGGACATTTTGGAAAAACTTTCCATGAACCATAAAATCCAAATGACACCATTCAGTACGTAGGCTTATGGTACATCTCTTAACCTAGTTTGTGAAAATCTAAGTGATCGAGCCCAGTTATTGATAAATCTATGTGTCTATTTAAATCCTTTGTAAATCCCCTCCACAATGGCCTACCAACTTGAAACTTAGGATCATCAAAGACATTACCATGATGAACCAGGTTGTTTGGCATTGATATCTGTACTTATTTTTTAAAACTATTAATAATTCACTTTTTTGACTATAACGCTAATTCTTAAAATAATTAGGACTAAAAGTCAAGTCATCAAATGTGGTCTTTGGACTCATCACAATAGTCCCTAAAGAGTTCATCTTCGAACGCATCAATGTTATTAACACACATGACCAAAGGTAAGTGGACACCTGCTTGTCGAACATCTCATTCCAAAATCATGGGCATCAATACGGAGTTGCCCCCCCTTCTGGGAAGGCTGTCCACTAGATGTTGGAACATTGCTGTGGGTACTTGCTTCCATTCAGCCACGAGCATTAGTGAGGTCGGGCACTGATTAGGCCTAGTAGTTGGAGTTCCAGGAAAGGGCCTTCCCCAAGCTGTTGCCACAAAGTATGAAGCACAGAATTGTATTGTATGCTGTAGAGTCAAGATCCCCCCTTTACTGGAATTAAGGGTCCTAGCCCAAACCATGAAAAATAGCCACAGACCATTATTCCTCCTTCTCCAAACTTTACAGTTGACACTATTCGGGCAGGTAGCGTTCTCCTGACATCCGCCAAACCCAGATTCGTCCGTCGGAGTGCCAATTGGTGAAACGTGATTCCTCTCTCCAGAGAACGTTTCCACTGCTCCAGAGTCAAATGGCGGCGAGCTTTGCACCACTCCAGCTGACGCTTTGCATTGCGCATGGTGATCTTAGGCTTGTGTTTGGCTGCTCGGCCATGGAAACCCATTTTGAAGCTCCCGACGAACATTTATTGTGCTGACTTTGCTTCCAGAGACAGTTTGGAACTAGGCAGTGAGTGTTGCAACTGAGGAAAGAAGAGTGTTACACACTTCAGCACTCAGTGGTCCCGTTCTGTGAGCTTTTGCGGCCTACCACTTCGCAGCTGAGCCGTTGTTGCTCCTAGACATTTCCACTTCACAATACAGAACTTACAGTTAACCGGGGCAGCTCTAGCAGAAATTTGACTAACTGACATGTTGGAAACGTGGCATCCTATGATGGTGCCACGTTGAAAATCATTGAGCTCTTCAGTAAGGTCATTCTACTGCCAATGTTTGTCTATGGAGATTGCATGGCAGTGTGTTCGATTTTATGCACCTTTTAGCAACGGGTGTGGCTGAAATAGCCGAATCCACTGATTTGAACGTGGGCCCACATACTTTTGTATACAGTACCAGTCAAAAGACAGCTACTCATTCAAGGGTTTTTCTTTATTATGACTATTTTCTACAATAATAGTGAAGACGTTTAAACTATGAAATAACACATGGAATTATGTAGCAACCAAAAAAGTTTTAAACAAATTTTGATTTGAGATTCTTCAAAGTAGCCCCCCTTTGAGTTGATGACAGCTTTGCACACTCTTGGCATTCTCTCAACCAGCTTCATGAGGTAGTCACCTGGAATGCATTTCAATTAACAGGTGTGCCTTGTTAAGTTAATTTGTGGAATTTATTTCCTTCTTAACGTGTTTGAGCCAATCAGTTGTGTTGTGACAAGGTAGGGGTGGTATACAGAAGATAGCCCTATTTGGTGAAAGACCAAGTCCATATTATGACAAGAACAGCTCAAATAAGCAAAGAGAAATGACAGTCCATCATTACTTTAAGTCAGTCAATGCGAAAAATGTGCATTGGAATTTGCACAAAAACCATCCAGCGCTATGATGAAACTGCCTCTCATGCGGACCGCCACAGGAAAGGAAGACCCAGAGTTACCTCTGCTGCAGAGGATACATACCAGCCTCATAAAATGCAGCCCAAATAAATGCTTCACAGAGTTCAAGTAACAGGCCCATCTCAACATCAACTGTTCAGAGGAGACTGCGTGAATCAGGACTTTGTGATCGAATAGCTGCAAAGAAACCACTACTAAAGTATACCAATAAGAAAAAGACTTGCTTGGGCCAAGGAACACGAGCAATTGACATTAGGCCGTTGGAAATCTGTCCTTTAGGCCAAATGAGAGATTTTTGGTTCAAACCGCTGTGTCTTTGTGAGACGCAGAGTAGGTGAACGGATGATCTCTGCATGTGTGGTTCCCACAGTGAAGCATGTAGGAGGAGGTGTGATGGTGTTGGGGTGCTTTTCTGGTGACACTGTCAGTGATTTATTTACAATTCAAGGCACACTTAACCAGCATGGCCACCATAGCATTCTGAAGCGATACGCCATCCCATCTGGTTTGCGCTTAGTGGAACTATCATTTGTTTTTCAACAGGACAATGACCCAACACACTTCCAGGCTGTGTAAGGGCTATTTGACCAAGAAGGAGAGTGATGGAGTGCTGTAACAGATGACCTGGCCTCCACAATCACCTGACCTCAACCCAATTGAGATGGTTTGGGATGAGATGGACAGCAGAGTGAAGGAAAAGCAGCCAACAAGTGCTCAGCATATGTGGGAACTCATTGGACTGTTGGAAAAGCATTCCAGGTGAAGCTGGTTGAGAGAATGCCAAGAGTGTGCAAAGCTGTCATCAAGGCAAATGGTGGCTACTTTGAAGAATCTAAAATATATTTGGAATTGTTTAACACTTTTTTGGTTACTACATGATTCTATATGTGTTATTTCATAGTTTTGATGTATTCACTATTATTCTACAATGTAGAAAATAGTCAAAATACAGAACAACCCTTGAATGAGGTGTTCTAAAGCATTTGCCGGTAGTGGGTATATACTACATATATGTATATATACACACACACAGTGCATTCAGACCCCTTGACTTTTTCCACATTTTGTTAGGTTACACAGCCTGGAGGTGTGTTCTGGGTCCCATATGTGTTATTTCATAGTTTTGATGTCTTCACTATTATTCTACAATGTAGAAAATTGTTTTAAAAAATTATCATCAGGAAATACTTGAATGAGTAGATGTGTCCAAACGTTTGACTGGTACTGTGTATATATATTCTCCGGACTCCGCCATAGCTCGTCCTAATTTTTATATATTTATACATTCCATTCTTTTGCTTTTAGATTTGTGTGTATTTTGTGAATTGTTAGATACTACTGCACTGTTGGAGCTAGGAACACAAACATTTAGCTACACCCACAATAACATCTGCTAAATATGTGTATGCGACCAATACAATTTGATTTGATATAGTGTAACCTACCAATCAGTGCATATCAAGTGCTGTCGAGGGCACAATCTTATAATGTTGCAGTCCAGAAATGAAAGCTTTACCATCTATGTCCAAAGCCTGGGCCTCTGATGGATACTATATAGCTGTCAACAATGCATGCTTAATTATTCCCCCTCCGCACTAGGAGCATTTGTGTTCCTAGGCCTCATTGACGAATCGAAAGGATCCCACCACGTTCACCAATGTAGCTGACCGATGTAGAGGGAGACAAGTGCCTTAACAGAATGCAATCTAAAGCTTGCGTGGTCTCAGTCCGGTCCTGTACTCCCTGTTAATTCATGATTGCACGGCCAGGCACGACTCCAATACCATCATTAAGTTTGCCGATGACACAGCGGTGGTAGGCCTGATCACCGACAACGATGAGACAGCATATAGGGAGGAGGTCAGAGACCTGGCCGAGTGGTGCCAGGACAACAACCTCTCCCTCAACGTGATCAAGGCAAAGGAGATGATTGTGGACTACAGGAAAATGAGGACCGCATCACCAGCAAACTAACATGGTCCAAACACAACAAGACAGTCATGAAGAGGGCATGACAATGGGTAGTGTGTACGGCCCATTACATCACTGGGGCCAAGCTTCCTGCCATCCAGGACCTCTATACCAGGTGGTGTCAGAGGAAGGCCCTAAAGATTGTCAAAGACTCCAGCCACCCTAGTCATAGCACTCTGGCAAGCGGTACCGGAGTGCCAAGTCTAGGTCCAAGAGGCTTCTAAACAGCTTCTACCCCCAAGCCATAAGACTCCTGAACATCTAATCAATTGGCTACCCAGACTATTTGTATTTCCCCCTCCCCCCACCCCCTCTTTTACACCGCTGCTACTCTCTGTAGTTGAGTAGTTGTTCCTTTAATTTCTTATCCTTATTTGTATTTTTTTAAACTGCATTGGTGGTTAGGGGCTTGTAAGTAAGCATTTCACTGTATTCGGTGCATGTTACTAGTAATATTTGATTTGAATTGTAAAAGGCAAATGACCAAAAGGCACCTAAAGGACTCTCAGAATTTATGGTCTGATGAAACAAAAATTGAACTCTTTGGCCTGAATGCCAACCGTCATGTCTGGAGGAAACCTGACACCATCCTTAAGGTGAAGCATTGTGGTGGCAGCTTTATGCTGTGGGGATGTTTTTCACCTGCAGGGACTGGGAGACTCGTCAGGATCGAGGGAAAGATGAACGGAGCAAAGTACAGAGAGATCCTTGATGAAAACCTGTAAATTGCTGTGCAGTGACACTCCCCATCTAACCTGACAGAGCTTGCGTGGATCTGCAGAGAATAATGTGAGAAACTCTCCAAATACTGTTATGCCAAGCTTGCAGCGTCATACTCAAGAAGCCTCGAGGCTGTAATTGTTGCCAAAGGTGCTTCAACAAAGTACTGTAATGATTATGTGAATTATGTGAATGTATATTTCACAATTTCTAAAGACCTGTTTTTGATTTGTAATAATGGGGTATTGTGAGTAGATTGATTAGAGAAAAACACTGTCAAGGGTTCTGAATACTTTCTGAATGCACTGTATAAATGTAATATATTAAGTAATGACATTAAGAATGATTACCTGCTGCATTCAAAGGTAACCAACCTACACTGCTAGACTAAACTTTACTTGCGTCATCCTTGTGGTATTGATAAACATGGTAATGCTTTAACTGATTGCATATGAAGGAGGATAGTTCCTACATGATAGAATGCTCTCTTTGTTATCCAACTGATCTTGTGTACATTATGTCATCCTTTGAACCCCGTTCATTGCTGCTCACAGCAATATTTTACTTAACTTTAATACCTTACATGATTTAAAGCTTTCATCAAGTGTCAAAGGAATATACTTAGGTTTTGGGTTATTATAAGTTGAGGCAGTTTTACAAATGAAAGTATCTAATGTCATGTTTTGTCTTATATGGTCTTGTCATTTTGCTTTCCCTTCTGTTCGTTTTCCCCCTGCTGGTCTTATTAGGTTCGTTCCCTTTTTTCTCTCTCCCTCCCTCTCTCTCTTCTCTCTATCGTTCCGTTCCTGCTCCCAGCTGTTCCTATTCCCCTACTCAATCATCTAGTCTTTTCACACCTGTTCCTTATCTTGCCCTCTGATTAGAGTCCCTATTTCTCCCCTTGTTTTCCGTTTCTGTCCTGTCGGATCCTTGTATATTGTTCGCCGTGCTGTGTCTTTGTCTCGCCCTGTCGTGTCTTGTTTCCCTCAGATGCTGCGTGTGAGCAGGTGTCTGAGTCTGCTACGGTCGGTGCCTTCCCGAGGCAACCTACAGTTAATGGTCGAGTCTCCAGTCTGTCCTCGTCACTACGAGTGGAATTAAGTTTTTATGTTTTGTTTTCTGCTCTGATTGTCCAGGAGTATTGCCTATTTCCTTTACTGGAATAAAGACTCTGTTTTCGCCAAGTCGCTTTTGGGTCCTCATTCACCTGCATAACAGAAGGATCCGACCAAGAATGGACCCAGCGACTACAGATTCTCGTAACACTGCCGTCGAGATCCAAGGAGCCATGCTCGGCAGACACGAGCAGGAATTGTCTGCTGCTCGTCATGCCGTTGAGAACCTGGCCGCTCAGGTTTCCGACCTCTCTGGACAGTTCCAGAGTCTTCGTCTCGTGCCACCTGCTACTTCCTGGTCTGCCGAGCCTCCGGAACCTAGGGTTAATAACCCACCTTGTTACTCCGGGCAGCCCACGGAGTGCCGCTCCTTTCTCACCCAGTGTGATATTGTGTTCTCTCTCCAACCCAACACATACTCTAGAGAGAGAGCTCGGGTTGCTTACGTCATATCACTCCTTACTGGCCGGGCTCGAGAGTGGGGCACAGCTACCTGGGAGGCAAGGGCTGATTGTTCTAACAATTACCTGAACTTTAAAGAGGAGATGATTCGGGTTTTTGATCGTTCAGTTTTTGGTAGGGAGGCTTCTAGGGCCCTGGCTTCCCTATGTCAAGGTGATCGATCCATAACGGATTACTCTATAGAGTTTCGCACTCTTGCTGCCTCTAGTGACTGGAACGAGCCGGCGCTGCTCGCTCGTTTTCTGGAGGGACTCCACGCAGAGGTTAAAGATGAGATTCTCTCCCGGGAGGTTCCTTCCAGTGTGGACTCTTTGATTGCACTCGCCATCCGCATAGAACGACGGGTAGATCTTCGTCACCAAGCTCGTGGAAGAGAGCTCGCGTTAACGGTGTTTCCCCTCTCCGCATCGCAACCATCTCCCTCCTCTGGCTCAGAGACTGAGCCCATGCAGCTGGGAGGTATTCGCATCTCGACTAAGGAGAGGGAACGGAGGATCACCAACCGCCTGTGCCTCTATTGCGGACTTGCTGGACATTTTGTCAATTCATGTCCAGTAAAAGCCAGAGCTCATCAGTAAGCGGAGGGCTACTGGTGATCGCTACTACTCAGGTCTCTCCATCAAGATCCTGTACTACTATGTCGGTCCATCTACGCTGGACCGGTTCGGGTGCTACATGCAGTGCCTTGATAGACTCTGGGGCTGAGGGTTGTTTTATGGACAAAGCATGGGCTCGGAAACATGACATTCCTCTCAGACAGTTAGGGAAGCCTACGCCCATGTTCGCCTTAGATGGTAGTCATCTCCCCAGTATCAGATATGAGACACTACCTTTAACCCTCACAGTATCTGGTAACCACAGTGAGACTATTTCCTTTTTGATTTTTCGTTCACCATTTACACCTGTTGTTTTGGGTCATCCCTGGCTAGTATGTCATAATCCTTCTATTAATTGGTCTAGTAATTCTATCCTATCCTGGAACGTTTCTTGTCATGTGAAGTGTTTAATGTCTGCTATCCCTCCCGTTTCTTCTGTCCCCACTTCTCAGGAGGAACCTGGCGATTTGACAGGAGTGCCGGAGGAATATCATGATCTGCGCACGGTCTTCAGTCGGTCCAGAGCCAACTCCCTTCCTCCTCACCGGTCGTATGATTGTAGTATTGATCTCCTTCCGGGGACCACTCCTCCTCGGGGTAGACTATACTCTCTGTCGGCTCCCGAACGTAAGGCTCTCGAGGATTATTTGTCTGTGTCTCTTGACGCCGGCACCGTAGTGCCTTCTTCCTCCCCTGCCGGGGCGGGGTTTTTTTTTGTTAAGAAGAAAGACGGTACTCTGCGCCCCTGCGTGGATTATCGAGGGCTGAATGACATAACGGTTAAGAATCGTTATCCGCTTCCCCTTATGTCATCAGCCTTCGAGATTCTGCAGGGAGCCAGGTTCTTTACTAAGTTGGACCTTCGTAACGCTTACCATCTCGTGCGCATCAGAGAGGGGGACGAGTGGAAAACGGCGTTTAACACTCCGTTAGGGCATTTTGAGTACCGGGTTCTGCCGTTTGGTCTCGCTAATGCGCCAGCTGTTTTTCAGGCATTAGTTAATGATGTTCTGAGAGACATGCTGAACATCTTTGTTTTTGTCTACCTTGACGATATCCTGATTTTTTCACCGTCACTCGAGATTCATGTTCAGCACGTTCGACGTGTACTCCAGCTCCTTTTAGAGAATTGTCTCTACGTGAAGGCTGAGAAGTGCTCTTTTCATGTCTCCTCCGTCACTTTTCTCGGTTCTGTTATTTCCGCTGAAGGCATTCAGATGGATCCCGCTAAGGTCCAGGCTGTCAGTGATTGGCCCGTTCCAAGGTCACGTGTCGAGTTGCAGCGCTTTCTAGGTTTCGCTAATTTCTATCGGCGTTTCATTCGTAATTTCGGTCAAGTTGCTGCCCCTCTCACAGCTCTTACTTCTGTCAAGACGTGTTTTAAGTGGTCCGGTTCCGCCCAGGGAGCTTTTGATCTTCTCAAGAAACGTTTTACGTCCGCTCCTATCCTCGTTACTCCTGACGTCACTAAACAATTCATTGTCGAGGTTGACGCTTCAGAGGTAGGCGTGGGAGCCATTCTATCCCAGCGCTTCCAGTCTGACGATAAGGTTCATCCTTGCGCTTATTTTTGTCATCGCCTGTCGCCATCGGAACGCAACTATGATGTGGGTAACCGCAAACTGCTCGCCATCCGCTTAGCCCTAGGCGAATGGCGACAGTGGTTGGAGGGGGCGACCGTTCCTTTTGTCGTTTGGACAGACCATAAGAACCTTGAGTACATCCGTTCTGCCAAACGACTTAATGCACGTCAAGCTCGTTGGGCGTTGTTTTTCGCTCGTTTCGAGTTTGTGATTTCTTACCGTCCGGGTAGTAAGAACACCAAGCCTGATGCCTTATCCCGTCTGTTTAGTTCTTCTGTGGCTTCTACTGATCCCGAGGGGATTCTTCCTTATGGGCGTGTTGTCGGGTTGACAGTCTGGGGAATTGAAAGACAGGTTAAGCAAGCACTCACGCACACTGCGTCGCCGCGCGCTTGTCCTAGTAACCTTCTTTTCGTTCCTGTTTCTACTCGTCTGGCTGTTCTTCAGTGGGCTCACTCTGCCAAGTTAGCTGGTCATCCCGGCGTTCGAGGTACTCTTGCTTCTATTCGCCAGCGCTTTTGGTGGCCTACTCAGGAGCGTGACACGCGCCGTTTCGTGGCTGCTTGTTCGGACTGCGCGCAGACTAAGTCAGGTAACTCTCCTCCTGCCGGTCGTCTCAGACCGCTTCCCATTCCTTCTCGACCATGGTCTCACATCGCCTTAGACTTCATTACCGGTCTGCCTTTGTCTGCGGGGAAGACTGTGATTCTTACGGTTGTCGATAGGTTCTCTAAGGCGGCACATTTCATTCCCCTCGCTAAGCTTCCTTCCGCTAACGAGACGGCACAAATCATCATCGAGAATGTGTTCAGAATTCATGGCCTCCCGTTAGACGCCGTTTCAGACAGAGGTCCGCAATTCACGTCACAGTTTTGGAGGGAGTTCTGTCGTTTGATTGGTGCGTCCGTCAGTCTCTCTTCCGGGTTTCATCCCCAGTCTAACGGTCAAGCAGAAAGGGCCAATCAGACGATTGGTCGCATACTACGCAGCCTTTCTTTTAGAAACCCTGCGTCTTGGGCAGAACAGCTCCCCTGGGCAGAATACGCTCACAACTCGCTTCCTTCGTCTGCTACCGGGTTATCTCCGTTTCAGAGTAGTCTGGGTTACCAGCCTCCTCTGTTCTCATCCCAGCTTGCCGAGTCCAGCGTTCCCTCCGCTCAAGCGTTTGTCCAACGTTGTGAGCGCACCTGGAGGAGGGTGAGGTCTGCACTTTGCCGTTACAGGGCACAGACTGTGAGAGCTGCCAATAAACGTAGGATTAAGAGTCCTAGGTATTGTTGCGGCCAGAGAGTGTGGCTTTCCACTCGTAACCTTCCCCTTACGACAGCTTCTCGTAAGTTGACTCCGCGGTTCATTGGTCCGTTCCGTGTCTCCCAGGTCGTCAATCCTGTCGCTGTGCGACTGCTTCTTCCGCGACATCTTCGTCGCGTCCATCCTGTCTTCCATGTCTCCTGTGTCAAGCCCTTTCTTCGCACCCCCGTTCGTCTTCCCTCCCCCCCCGTCCTTGTCGAGAGCGCACCTATTTACAAGGTACGTAGGATCATGGACATGCGTTCTCGGGACGGGGTCACCAATACTTAGTGGATTGAGAGGGTTACGGTCCTGAGGAGAGGAGTTGGGTTCCGTCTCGGGACGTGCTGGACCGTTCGCTGATTGATGATTTCCTCCGTTGCCGCCAGGATTCCTCCTCGAGTGCGCCAGGAGGCGCTCGGTGAGTGGGGGGTACTGTCATGTTTTGTCTTATATGGTCTTGTCATTTTGCTTTCCCTTCTGTTCGTTTTCCCCTGCTGGTCTTATTAGGTTCGTTCCCTTTTTCTCTCTCCCTCCCTCTCTCTCTTCTCTCTATCGTTCCGTTCCTGCTCCCAGCTGTTCCTATTCCCCTACTCAATCATCTAGTCTTTTCACACCTGTTCCTTATCTTGCCCTCTGATTAGAGTCCCTATTTCTCCCCTTGTTTTCCGTTTCTGTCCTGTCGGATCCTTGTATATTGTTCGCCGTGCTGTGTCTTTGTCTCGCCCTGTCGTGTCTTGTTTCCCTCAGATGCTGCGTGTGAGCAGGTGTCTGAGTCTGCTACGGTCGGTGCCTTCCCGAGGCAACCTACAGTTAATGGTCGAGTCTCCAGTCTGTCCTCGTCACTACGAGTGGAATTAAGTTTTTTATGTTTTGTTTTCTGCTCTGATTGTCCAGGAGTATTGCCTATTTCCTTTACTGGAATAAAGACTCTGTTTTCACCAAGTTGCTTTTGGGTCCTCATTCACCTGCATAACATCTAATGAAAGTATAATTTCATTATTCAGTATCAAGATGTTGATATTTATTGAAACGACAGAAAGTCTTACAGACTGTGCCTTTAATCAGTTAGCAAAGAGGACTGACTGAAAAAGCGAACCTGATTGATCATACATCCCGTGCAGAACATTTAGGGTTTTTCTCAACTGGCCCACCTTCCTGTACCACAGCCAGAGCAGACACCTTCATATACATTTACATTTAAGTCATTTAGCAGACGCTCTTATCCAGAGCGACTTACAAATTGGTGCATTCACCTTATGACATCCAGTGGAACAACCACTTTACAATAGTGCATCTAAATATTTTAAGGGGGGAGGGGGTGAGAAGGATTACTTTATCCTATCCTAGGTATTCCTTAAAGAGGTGGGGTTTCAGGTGTCTCCGGAAGGTGGTGATTGACTCCGCTGTCCTGGCGTCGTGAGGGAGTTTGTTCCACCATTGGGGAGCCAGAGCAGCGAACAGTTTTGACTGAGCTGAGCGGGAACTGTACTTCCTCAGTGGTAGGGAGGCGAGCAGGCCAGAGGTGGATGAACGCAGTGCCCTTATTTGGGTGTAGGGCCTGATCAGAGCCTGGAGGTACTGAGGTGCCGTTCCCCTCACAGCTCCGTAGGCAAGCACCATGGTCTTGTAGCGGATGCGAGCTTCAACTGGAAGCCAGTGGAGAGAGCGGAGGAGCGGGGTGACGTGAGAGAACTTGGGAAGGTTGAACACTAGACAGGCTGCGGCGTTCTGGATGAGTTGTAGGGGTTTAATGGCACAGGCAGGGAGCCCAGCCAACAGCGAGTTGCAGTAATCCAGACGGGAGATGACAAGTGCCTGGATTAGGACCTGCGCCGCTTCCTGTGTGAGGCAGGGTCGTACTCTGCGGATATTGTAGAGCATGAACCTACAGGAACGGGCCACCGCCTTGATGTTAGTTGAGAACGACAGTTTGTTGTCCAGGATCACGCCAAGGTTCTTAGCGCTCTGGGAGGAGGACACAATGGAGTTGTCAACCGTGATGGCGAGATCATGGAACGGGCAGTCCTTCCCCGGGAGGAAGAGCAGCTCCGTCTTGCCGAAGTTCAGCTTGAGGTGGTGATCCGTCATCCACACTGATATGTCTGCCAGACATGCAGAGATGCGATTCGCCACCTGGTCATCAGAAGGGGGAAATATACACAATATACAATATACACATTGGCATGCACATACAACCACCCGCAGCTAGTTGAGGCTGGCAACCGTGCAACACCGGTCCGTTAACCGCGAAACAGCTGTATATGACGGGCGCGGCACTGCATTGGATGCTCTGATTTAAAAACGGGTTATACATTTAGCTACATACATTTTACACCTGGATAGTTGCTACGTCTCCCATTGCCCAGCTGTTCTCGCAACTAACGTTACTTTAGCGGTAGTAACCAGATTAAATGACTTGCACATCATCATACTAGCTACAGTAGCTAGATATTGTTAGTCAGCTACCTGCTGTATCACAGAGTATCTCAACCTTTGCCTGGATCATGCTGATTAAAATCTAACGTTACAACGTTAACAACGAACGACGTTAGCTTGCTAGTTACTAAATGCATTATTGATGTGATGAGTTGCTGGCTAGCTATGGACGTAGCTATTTTCTACAACGTTAAATCACCAACATAACATCGTGCTCGCTGAATGTAACACCGGCTCATCGTTACGTTATGTAATAGTGCAACGAGCCCTGCTTGTGTCACTGCAAAGACTCGCGTGTGTCCTGTTACAAATTACTGCACTGATTTGTCGTTTTTTTTTTTTTTTAGGGAGCTATTCATTTGAATGGAACCTAGTTGACTAGAGGGCATACACCCCCTTGCACAGTTGTCACATTTTGGTGTCCTGATTGCAATGTCAGTGCTATCAACTTTCCCCTTGATCCTGACATGTCCTAATTCATTGCTGATGACAATCGAACCAAATACAGTTATTCACTTGGGATGGAAGAGGTGCAGGAGCTGTCTTTTTCCAAGTCGGTGCATGAGACTATGTTCACCGAAGTTCACTAATGACATTATGCTATAGAGACCTTTAGATTATTCACTGTAAATAAGTCTTATTCCATTGAGGTCTAGTAGCCTATCAGACAACAATAATATACACTTAAAATGTACTATACAATACTGACTTCAAGAGTTTGTTAATGTAATTCAATATTACTGTCATGTTTGTCATTTATTATCATGTCTTGTCCCTGTGCTCCCCATTCTATTCGTTTCCCTCTGCTGGTCTTATTAGGTTCTTTCCCTCTTTCTATCCCTCTCTCTCCCCCTCCCTCTCTCACTCTCTCGCTCTCTCTTCTCTCTATCGTTCCGTTCCTGCTCCCAGCTGTTCCTATTCCCCTAATCATCATTTAGTCTTCCCACACCTGTTCCCGATCCTTTCCCCTGATTAGAGTCCCTATTTCTTCCTTTGTGTTCCGTTCCTGTCCTGTCGGTTCCTTGTTTAGAATTCACCGTGCTGTGATTGTATCGCCCTGTCCTGTCGTGTTTTTGCCTTCATCAGATGCTGCGTGTGAGCAGGTGTCTCTGTCAGCTACGGCCTGCGCCTACCCGAAGCGACCTGCAGTCTGTGGCCGCTTCTCCTGTTATTCCCCTCTACAGACTAGAGGATTTCTGTTATTCCCTGTTTGGACATTTCCTGTTAAGGATTCAGGATTTGTCGTTTTCTGTTTGGACTTGAATAAACTCTGTTTCTGTTAAGTCGCTTTTGGGTCCTCTTTCACCTGCATGACAATTACATTTTTATAAGCTCTTAAATGTATAAACATTAATAAACAACCCTTTGTACCAGGACTAAATAAAACACTGATAAAGATATGGAATACCTCCATGAAATGCCACTTAAGTATTGAGTGCTACAATTCCTAAAAAGCCAAGGCATCAGTGCTATCCAGAAGATATACGGTATAGTATAAATAAATAGTTTTAACAGTAGCACATCTGGTCTTCATAAGGAATTTTCTAGCCACCGTGCTTCTACGCCTGCATTGCTTGCTGTTTGGGGTTTTAAGCTGGGTTTCTGTACAGCACTTTGAGATATCAGCTGATGTACTGATGTACGAAGGGCTATATAAATAACATTTGATTGATTGATTGAATGATTTTAAATGGTTCAGTTGGTTCAAGAACAGATCAGCACATTATAAGCAGAGGTAATTCATAAAGGCAGCATACACGCATCTTCACATAATCAAGCAATAAGGCCCAGCGGGGGTTAATATTCCACGGCTAAGGGCTGTTCTCACGCGCGACACAACGTGGAGTGCCTGGAAACAGTCTTTAGACATGGTATATTGGCCATATACCACAAACCCCTGAGGTCCCTTATTGCTATTATTAAGGCTTTGTGACCTTTTCGTAGGCTTACAAACACAAGCATATCAGTACCACTGTACACTAGCGCCTACAAACAAGTTTCATAAACAGATTAGGTCTAGTTAACAGAAAGACCCTGCGTGCCAGGACTGACATAACATTAATGATGTAAAACAAGTCACTGTCCAGGTGCTGAAGCTGCAAGCACTTTAGCTGCTTGTTTGGAGGAGCTGGCCATGGTGCTGAAATGCAGTGAAGAGAGGGAGGACTGGTGTGTAAAGTAGGTTGAACAGACAATTTTAAAAAATGTATTCTTATTAGCATATCATTTTCAAATCACTTAGATAAAAAAATAATCTTCCCACTTTCGCCTTATCATATCAAAACAAGCTCCACAGTGCTTTGTGTGCTCTTTGTGTGCAGTCGGTTGTGTGGGCGTGTCTCCTTCCTTTACTCAGCCACGTCTTCACATATGGCAAAGGGGTGGAACAGCAGCAGTGGTTGATCGTTGCGTTTGAGGAAAAGCAAATTGGAGAGGTAGCTCACTGTGAGCGCGTTTCACGATGTCATCCATGCTGCTGAATGCATTCACTGGTGGATATGGCCATGGTTTCTACTGCTTTCATCGGAGGTGACAAGGAGACTGGCCTTTGTTTTATAGCTTTGGAGTCCTTGAACTCATGGAATCCCCGAACACTCTCCGTACCATCTACTCTGAACACCTCGCACAGGTGTCTCATTGCATTGTCTCCTAACAGAATGTCCAGCTCTAGGCTTGGGCGGTATCCAGATTGTCATACTGACCTTGTGCCATACCGGGATATTCGGTAATACTGGCACTGAACACAAACCCCACTAATGGGCTGTAATCCGAAGGTTAGCAATACTAACAAGTACATGTAAAATCCCATAGAGAATGCTAACTAAATGCTAACCAGCGCATTGCTAACATTTTGTACAGTTTCTGACCTACACTACTCACACAAAACAAATATTAGCCAGCATTGCTCTTCATCTAGGAGGGGATTTTCTGCTTTTACCAAGCTGTCTAAGGCACTGCATCTGAGTGCAAGGGGCATCACTACAGTCCCTGGTTCAAATCCCAGCTGTATCACAACTGGCCATGATTGGGAGTCCCATAGGGTGGCGCACAATTGGCCCAGCGTCGTCGGGTTTGGTCCATGTAGGCCATCATTGTAAATAAAAATTTGTTCATAACTGACTTGCCTAGTTAAATAAAGGTTAAATAACAAATTCTAATAAGTGAATGTTTGTTTTTGGAAGAAGCTAACCACTTAGTTAGCTAACTGGCTACTATATTAGCAAACTAAACACACAACTGAAGAGCATTTAGCACATTTTAGATGGTTAACTTAATAGTTATAAGATATCACCGCATTCTTATCGGCAGACTCAATAGCCTTGGCTTCTCAAATGAGTGCCTCGCCTGGTTCACCAACTACTTCTCAGATAGAGTTCAGTGTGTCAAATCAGAGGGCCTGTTGTCCGGACCTCTGGCAGTCTCTATGGGCGTGCCACAGGGTTCAATTCTCGGGCCGACTCTTTTCTCTGTATATACCTGTATCAAAGATGTCGCTCTTGCTGCTGGTGATTCTCTGATCCACCTCTACGCAGACGACACCATTCTGTATACATCTGGCCCTTCTTTGGACACTGTGCTAACAAACCTCCAAACGAGCTTCAACGCCATACAACATTCCTTCTGTGGCCTCCAACTGCTTTTAAATACTAGTAAAACTAAGTTCATGCTCTTCAACCGATTGCTGCCCGCACCCTCCCGCCCGACTAGCATCACTACTCTGGACGGTTCTGACCTAGAATTTGTGGACAACTACAAATTCCTAGGTGTCTGGTTAGACTGTAAACTCTCCTTCCGGACTCACATTAAGCATCTCCAATCCAAAATCAAATCTGTTATCGGCTTCCTATTTCGCAACAAAGCCTCCTTCACTCATGCCGCCAAACATACCCTCGTAAAACTGACAATCCTACCGATCCTTGACTTCGGCAATGTCATTTATAAAATAGCCTCCAACACTCTACTCAGCAAATTGGATGCAGTCTTTCACAGTGCCATCCATTTTGTCGCCAAAGCCCCATATACTACCCACCACTGCGACTTGTATGCTCTCGTTGGCTGTCCCTCACTACATATCTGTCAGGTCATCTATAAGTCTTTGCTAGGTAAGCCCCACCTTATCTCAGCTCACTGGTCACCATAGCAACACCCACCCGTTTTTTAAAATTTACCTTTATTTAACTAGGCAAGATCAGTTAAGAACAAATTCTTATTTTCAATGATGGCCTAGGGTTAACTGCCTGTTCAGGGGCAGAACGACAGATTTGTACCTTGTCAGCTCAGGGGTTTGAACTTCCAACCTTCCGGTTACTAGTCCAACGCTCTAACCACTAGGCTACGCTGCCGTAGCACACGCTCCAGCAGATATATTGCACTGGTCATCCCCAAAGCCAACATTTTTTTGGGCAGCCTTTCCTTCCAGTTCTCTGCTGCCAATGACTTGAACAAATTGCAAAAATCTTGCATCTCCCTCTCTAACTTTAAGCATCAGCTGTCTGAGCAGCTTACCGATCACTGTACCTGTCATGTTTTGTCATTGATTATCATGTCTTGTCCCTGTGCTTCCCCTTCTATTCGTTTCCCTCTGCTGGTCTTATTAGGTTCTTTCCCTCTTTCTATCCCTCTCTCTCCCCCTCCCTCTCTCACTCTCTCGCTCTCTCTTCTCTCTATCGTTCCGTTCCTGCTCCCAGCTGTTCCTATTCCCCTAATCAATCATTTAGTCTTCCCACACCTGTTCCCGATCCTTTTCCCTGATTAGAGTCCCTATTTCTCTCCTTGTTTTCCGTTCCTGCCCTGTCGGATCCTTGTCTATTATTCACCGTGCTGTGTCTATGTATTGCCCTGTCGTGTCGTGTTTCCCTCAGATGCTGCGTGGTGAGCAGGTGTCTGAGTCTGCTACGTTCAAGTGCCTTCCCGAGGCAACCTGCAGTTCTTGATCAAGTCTCCAGTCTGTTCTCGTCATTACGAGTAGTATTATGCCTTTTGTTTGTAAAGTAACTTTACTGGATTAAAAACTCTGTTTTCGCCAAGTCGCTTTTGGGTCCTCATTCACCTGCATAACAGTACCTGTACACAGCCAATCTGTAAGTAGCACACCCAACTACCTCATCCCCATATTATTACTTACCCTCTTGCTCTTTTGCACCCCAGTATCTCTATTTATACATCATCATCTGCACATCTATCACTCCAGTATTAAATCAAAATCAAATCACTTTTTTTTGTCACATACACATGGTTAGCAGATGTTAATGCGAGTGTAGCGAAATGCTTGTGCTTCTAGTTCCGACAATGCAGTAATAACCAACAAGTAATCTAGCTAACAATTCCAAAACTACTACCTTATAGACAGACACAAATGTAAGGGGATAAAGAATATGTACATAAAGATATATGAATGAGTGATGGTACAGAGCAGCATAGGCAAGATACAGTAGATGGTATTGAGTGCAGTATATACATATGAGTATGTAAACAAAGTGGCATAGTTAAAGTGGCTAGTGATACATGTATTACATAAAGATGCAGTAGATGATATAGAGTACAGTATATACATATGAGATGAGTAATGTAGGGTATGTAAACAAAGTGGCATAGTTAAAGTGGCTAGTGATACATGTATTACATAAAGATGCAGTAGATGATATAGAGTAGTATATACGTATACATATGAGATGAATAATGTAGGTTATGTAGGGTACTGGCTGTAAGCAGGGGCTTTGGATCACTACTGGCTGTAAGGTGGGAGTCACTGGCTGTAAGCAACCTGTTGGTTGTTGTTGTTCTTCGGAGGCCGGAGCGGGATGTCTTATAAGCATCCGGATTAGTGTCCTGCTCATTGAACTCGGCAGTTCAAGCCTTTAGCTCAATGCCGCTGTTGCCTGTTAATCCAAGGCTTCTTGTTGGAATATGTATGGACACTGTGGGGACCACATCATCAATGTACTTATTAATGAAGCCAGTGACTGATGTGGTGTACTCCTCAATGCCATCGGATGAATCACGCAACATATTCCATGTCAGTGCTAGCGAAACATTCCTGTAGCTTAGCATCCGCTTCCTCGTACTTCCTGTTTCCAGGAATCAGGATTGAGTCATGGTCAGATTTGACGAGGGAGAGCTTTGTATGCGTCTCTGTGTGTGGAGTAAAGGTGGTCTAGAGATTTTTTGTTCACCTCTAGTTGCACACTTCAAACAAATTTGTGTTGTCATGTGCCGAATACAACAGCGTGAACTGCTTAAGAAAATATTTACTAAATAAACTAAAGTAAAAAATACCATTTAAAAAAAGTAACACAAATAACAATAACGAGGCTATATACAGGGAGTACCGGTACCGAGTTGTTGTACGGGGGTACAGGTTGTTTGAGGTAATTTGTACATGTAGGTAGGGGTAAAGTGACTATGCATAGATAATAAACAGAGAGTACATGTAGGTAGGGGTAAAGTGACTATGCATAGATAATAAACAGTGAGTAGCAACAGTGTACATGTAGGTAGGGGTAAAGTGACTATGCATAGATAATAAACAGTGAGTAGCAGCAGTGTACATGTAGGTAGGGGTAAAGTGACTATGCATAGATAATAAACAGTGAGTAGCAGCAGTGTACATGTAGGTAGGAGTAAAGTGACTATGCATAGATAATAAACAGTGAGTAGCAGCAGTGTACATGTAGGTAGGGGTAAAGTGACTATGCATAGATAATAAACAGCTAGTAGCAGCAGTGTACATGTAGGTAGGGGTAAAGTGACTATGCATAGATAATAAACAGTGAGTAGCAGCAGTGTACATGTAGGTAGGGGTAAAGTGACTATGCATAGATAATAAACAGTGAGTAGCAGCAGTGTACATGTAGGTAGGGGTAAAGTGACTATGCATAGATAATAAACAGCTAGTAGCAGCAGTGTACATGTAGGTAGGGGTAAAGTGACTATGCATAGATAATAAACAGCTAGTAGCAGCAGTGTACATGTAGGTAGGGGTAAAGTGACTATGCATAGATAATAAACAGTGAGTAGCAGCAGTGTACATGTAGGTAGGGGTAAAGTGACTACACATAGATAATAAACAGTGAGTAGCAGCAGTGTACATGTAGGTAGGGGTAAAGTGACTATGCATAGATAATAAACAGTGAGTAGCAGCAGTGTACATGTAGGTAGGGGTAAAGTGACTATGCATAGATAATAAACATCTAGTGGTCGCTGTGTATAAACAAAAGGGGATGGGGTCAATGTAAATAGTCCAGGTAGCCTTTTGATTCATTGTTCAGCAGTCTTATGGCTTGTGAGTAGAAGACGAGTCCTGGTACCGCTTGCCATGCGGTAGCAGAGAGAACAGTCTGACCTAAATAATTCATTTCCGTTCCTTAGGCAAGCTGGCTTGCTCCTTACTTGTTTAGAGTTTTTTTTAACCTTTATTTAACCAGGCAAGTCAGTTAAGAACAAATTCTTATTTACAACAACGGCCTAGGAACAGTGGGTTAACTGCCTGTTCAGGGGCAGAACAACAGATTTGTACTTTGTCAGTTCGGGGGTTTGAACTTGCAACCCTCCGGTTACTAGTCCAACGCTCTAACCACTAGGCTACCTTGCCACCCCAGAGTACTGTCAGTTGATAGTGACAGAATCACATATTAATTCCCAAGTCAATTTCTTTATGTCCTCGCTATAGAAGATTGTAGCGCAGCCTCTTAATGTCATAGATTCCAGCCAAAGATGTCCCATATGCGTCGGAGTCACATCTTTCCCTGGCATTTTACAGCTTGTTTCTAAGCACAAAGCATTACGGACTAAAGATGGATCGCTTTGTATAATAAGGTAGTAGGTGCCAGGCTCACTGGGTTGAGTGTGTCAAGAACTGCAACGCTGCTGGGTTTTTCATGCTCAACAGTTTACCATGTATATCAAGAATGGTCCACTACCCAAAGGACATCCAGTCAACTTGTAACAACTGTGGGAAGCATTGGAGTCAACATGGGCCAGCATCCCTGTGGAACGCTTTTTCCACCATTCCTGTGGCACGCTTTCGACACCTTGTAGTCCATGCCCCGACGAATTGGGGATGTTCTGAGGGCAAACGGGGGTGCAACTCAAATATTAGGAAGGTGTTCTTAATGTTTTGTACCCTGTGTAGGCTCTCACACAAAGCCCTTTTGTTAGTAGCAGAACGTGGAGACTTTTTTAAATGAATTAGGCCTTGTCGAATTTGCTTACTTTCAGCACCAATTCACTGTTCATCTTCAATTCACTGCTTCATAGTAATGTAAGTTATGTAAAGCCAGGAGTAGGTTTTCTTGATTGAACACAGTTCTCTATTGAGGGATTTTGGTCAATACAAACACTCCAACATAATCAATGAAAATCTCCCAAGGAAAAACATACATCTTCTTCAGATGAAACAGGAACACAATACGATTATCTTTAAACTCCAACCAAATTCATGGGTTTGTCACCGTCTTAATGGATCTTCGTGGATAGCTCCCCTCTCTTGGTGGCCATTCTCCAGAGATAGTTTATCTTAATGGATCTTCGTGGATAGCTCCCCTCGCTTGGTGGCCCAGAGATAGTTTATCTTAATGCTTGGTGGCCCAGAGATAGTTTATCTTAATGGATCTTCGTGGATAGCTCCCCTCTCTTGGTGGCCATTCTCCAGAGATAGTTTATCTTAATGGATCTTCGTGGATAGCTCCCCTCTCTTGGTGGCCATTCTCCAGAGATAGTTTATCTTAATGGATCTTCGTGGATAGCTCCCCTCTCTTGGTGGCCCAGAGATAGTTTATCTCAATGGATCTTTGTGGATAGCTCCCCTCGCTTGGTGGCCCAGAGATAGTTTATCTTAATGGATCTTCGTGGATAGCTCCCCTCTCTTGGTGGCCATCCTCCAGAGATAGTTTATCTTAATGGATCTTCGTGGATAGCTCCCCTCTCTTGGTGGCCATCCTCCAAAGATAGTTTATCTTAATGGATCTTCGTGGATAGCTCCCCTCTCTTGGTGCCCATCCTCCAGAGATAGTTTATCTTAATGGATCTTCGTGGATAGCTCCCCTCTCTTGGTGGCCATCCTCCAGAGATAGTTTATCTTAATGGATCTTCGTGGATAGCTCCCCTCTCTTGGTGTCCATTCTCCAGACATAGTTTATCTTAATGGATCTTCGTGGATAGCTCCCCTCTCTTGGTGGCCATTCTCCAGAGATAGTTTATCTTAATGGATCTTCGTGGATAGCTCCCCTCTCTTGGTGGCCCAGAGATAGTTTATCTCAATGGATCTTCGTGGATAGCTCCCCTCTCTTGGTGGCCATTCTCCAGACATAGTTTATCTTAATGGATCTTCGTGGATAGCTCCCCTCTCTTGGTGGCCATTCTCCAGACATAGTTTATCTTAATGGATCTTCGTGGATAGCTCCCCTCTCTTGGTGGCCATTCTCCAGAGATAGTTTATCTTAATGGATCTTTGTGGATAGCTCCCCTCTCTTGGTGGCCATTCTCCAGAGATAGTTTATCTTAATGGAGCTTCGTGGATAGCTCCCCTCTCTTGGTGGCCATTCTCCAGAGATAGTTTATCTTAATGGATCTTCATGGATAGCTCCCCTCTCTTGGTGGCCATTCTCCAGAGATAGTTTATCTTAATGGAGCTTCGTGGATAGCTCCCCTCTCTTGGTGGCCATTCTCCAGAGATAGTTTATCTTAATGGATCTTCGTGGATAGCTCCCCTCTCTTGGTGGCCATTCTCCAGAGATAGTTTATCTTAATGGATCTTCGTGGATAGCTCCCCTCTCTTGGTGGCCATTCTCCAGAGATAGTTTATCTTAATGGATCTTTGTGGATAGCTCCCTCTCTTGGTGGCCATTCTCCAGAGATAGTTTATCTTAATGGATCTTCGTGGATAGCTCCCCTCTTGGTGGCCATTCTCCAGACATAGTTTATCTTAATGGATCTTCGTGGATAGCTCCCCTCTCTTGGTGGCCATTCTCCAGACATAGTTTATCTTAATGGATCTTCGTGGATAGCTCCCCTCTCTTGGTGGCCATTCTCCAGACATAGTTTATCTTAATGGATCTTCGTGGATAGCTCCCTTAATGGATCTCTCTTGGTGGCCATTCTCCAGAGATAGTTTATCTTAATGGATCTTCGTGGATAGCTCCCCTCTCTTGGTGGCCATCCTCCAGAGATAGTTTATCTTAATGGATCTTCGTGGATAGCTCCCCTCTCTTGGTGGCCATTCTCCAGATATAGTTTATCTTAACGGATCTTCGTGGATAGCTCCCCTCTCTTGGTGGCCATTCTCCAGAGATAGTTTATCTTAATGGATCTTCGTGGATAGCTCCCCTCGCTTGGTGGCCCAGAGATAGTTTATCTTAATGGATCTTCGTGGATAGCTCCCCTCTCTTGGTGGCCATTCTCCAGAGATAGTTTATCTTAATGGATCTTCGTGGATAGCTCCCCTCTCTTGGTGGCCATTCTCCAGAGATAGTTTATCTTAATGGATCTTCGTGGATAGCTCCCCTCTCTTGGTGGCCATTCTCCAGAGATAGTTTATCTTAATGGATCTTCGTGGATAGCTCCCCTCTCTTGGTGGCCATCCTCCAGAGATAGTTTATCTTAATGGATCTTCGTGGATAGCTCCCCTCTCTTGGTGGCCATTCTCCAGAGATAGTTTATCTTAATGGATCTTCGTGGATAGCTCCCTCCCCTCTCTTGGTGGCCATTCTCCAGAGATAGTTTATCTTAATGGATCTTCGTGGATAGCTCCCCTCTCTTGGTGGCCATTCTCCAGAGATAGTTTATCTTAATGGATCTTCGTGGATAGCTCCCCTCTCTTGGTGGCCATTCTCCAGAGATAGTTTATCTTAATGGATCTTCGTGGATAGCTCCCCTCTCTTGGTGGCCATTCTCCAGAGATAGTTTATCTCAATGGATCTTCGTGGATAGCTCCCCTCTCTTGGTGGCCATTCTCCAGAGATAGTTTATCTTAATGGATCTTCGTGGATAGCTCCCCTCTCTTGGTGGCCATTCTCCAGAGATAGTTTATCTTAATGGATCTTCGTGGATAGCTCCCCTCTCTTGGTGGCCATTCTCCAGAGATAGTTTATCTTAATGGATCTTCGTGGATAGCTCCCCTCTCTTGGTGGCCATTCTCCAGAGATAGTTTATCTTAATGGATCTTCGTGGATAGCTCCCCTCTCTTGGTGGCCCAGAGATAGTTTATCTTAATGGATCTTCGTGGATAGCTCCCCTCTCTTGGTGGCCATTCTCCAGAGATAGTTTATCTTAATGGATCTTCGTGGATAGCTCCCCTCTCTTGGTGGCCATTCTCCAGAGATAGTTTATCTTAATGGATCTTCGTGGATAGCTCCCCTCTCTTGGTGGCCATTCTCCAGAGATAGTTTATCTTAATGGATCTTCGTGGATAGCTCCCCTCTCTTGGTGGCCCAGAGATAGTTTATCTCAATGGATCTTCGTGGATAGCTCCCCTCTCTTGGTGGCCATTCTCCAGAGATAGTTTATCTTAATGGATCTTCGTGGATAGCTCCCCTCTTGGTGGCCATTCTCCAGAGATAGTTTATCTTAATGGATCTTCGTGGATAGCTCCCCTCTCTTGGTGGCCATTCTCCAGACATAGTTTATCTTAATGGATCTTCGTGGATAGCTCCCCTCTTGGTGGCCATTCTCCAGACATAGTTTATCTTAATGGATCTTCGTGGATAGCTCCCCTCTCTTGGTGGCCATTCTCCAGACATAGTTTATCTTAATGGATCTTCGTGGATAGCTCCCCTCTCTTTGTGGCCATTCTCCAGAGATAGTTTATCTTAATGGATCTTTGTGGATAGCTCCCCTCTCTTGGTGGCCATTCTCCAGAGATAGTTTATCTTAATGGATCTTCGTGGATAGCTCCCCTCTCTTGGTGGCCATTCTCCAGAGATAGTTTATCTTAATGGATCTTCGTGGATAGCTCCCCTCTCTTGGTGGCCATTCTCCAGAGATAGTTTATCTTAATGGATCTTCGTGGATAGCTCCCCTCTCTTGGTGGCCATTCTCCAGAGATAGTTTATCTTAATGGATCTTCGTGGATAGCTCCCCTCTCTTGGTGGCCATTCTCCAGACATAGTTTATCTTAATGGATCTTCGTGGATAGCTCCCCTCTCTTGGTGGCCATTCTCCAGACATAGTTTATCTTAATGGATCTTCGTGGATAGCTCCCCTCTCTTGGTGGCCCAGAGATAGTTTATCTCAATGGATCTTCGTGGATAGCTCCCCTCGCTTGGTGGCCCAGAGATAGTTTATCTTAATGGATCTTCGTGGATAGCTCCCCTCTCTTGGTGGCCATTCTCCAGAGATAGTTTATCTTAATGGATCTTCGTGGATAGCTCCCCTCTCTTGGTGGCCCAGAGATAGTTTATCTCAATGGATCTTCGTGGATAGCTCCCCTCGCTTGGTGGCCCAGAGATAGTTTATCTTAATGGATCTTCGTGGATAGCTCCCCTCTCTTGGTGGCCATTCTCCAGAGATAGTTTATCTCAATGGATCTTCGTGGATAGCTCCCCTCTCTTGGTGGCCATTCTCCAGAGATAGTTTATCTTAATGGATCTTCGTGGATAGCTCCCCTCTCTTGGTGGCCATTCTCCAGAAATAGTTTATCTTAATGGATCTTCGTGGATAGCTCCCCTCTCTTGGTGGCCATTCTCCAGAGATAGTTTATCTTAATGGATCTTCGTGGATAGCTCCCTCTCTTGGTGGCCATTCTCCAGACATAGTTTATCTTAATGGATCTTCGTGGATAGCTCCCTCTCTTGGTGGCCATTCTCCAGACATAGTTTATCTTAATGGATCTTCGTGGATAGCTCCCCTCTCTTGGTGGCCATTCTCCAGAGATAGTTTATCTTAATGGATCTTCGTGGATAGCTCCCCTCTCTTGGTGGCCATTCTCCAGAGATAGTTTATCTTAATGGATCTTCGTGGATAGCTCCCCTCTCTTGGTGGCCATTCTCCAGAGATAGTTTATCTTAATGGATCTTCGTGGATAGCTCCCTCTCTTGGTGGCCATTCTCCAGACATAGTTTATCTTAATGGATCTTCGTGGATAGCTCCCCTCTCTTGGTGGCCATTCTCCAGACATAGTTTATCTTAATGGATCTTCGTGGATAGCTCCCCTCTCTTGGTGGCCATTCTCCAGATATAGTTTATCTTAATGGATCTTCGTGGATAGCTCCCCTCTCTTGGTGGCCATTCTCCAGACATAGTTTATCTTAATGGATCTTCGTGGATAGCTCCCTCTCTTGGTGGCCATTCTCCAGACATAGTTTATCTTAATGGATCTTCGTGGATAGCTCCCTCTCTTGGTGGCCATTCTCCAGACATAGTTTATCTTAATGGATCTTCGTGGATAGCTCCCCTCTCTTGGTGGCCATTCTCCAGAGATAGTTTATCTTAATGGATCTTCGTGGATAGCTCCCCTCTCTTGGTGGCCCAGAGATAGTTTATCTCAATGGATCTTCGTGGATAGCTCCCCTCTCTTGGTGGCCATTCTCCAGAGATAGTTTATCTTAATGGATCTTCGTGGATAGCTCCCCTCTCTTGGTGGCCATTCTCCAGAGATAGTTTATCTTAATGGATCTTCGTGGATAGCTCCCCTCTCTTGGTGGCCATTCTCCAGAGATAGTTTATCTTAATGGATCTTCGTGGATAGCTCCCCTCTCTTGGTGGCCATTCTCCAGACATAGTTTATCTTAATGGATCTTCGTGGATAGCTCCCCTCTCTTGGTGGCCATTCTCCAGACATAGTTTATCTTAATGGATCTTCGTGGATAGCTCCCCTCTCTTGGTGGCCATTCTCCAGACATAGTTTATCTTAATGGATCTTCGTGGATAGCTCCCCTCTTGGTGGCCATTCTCCAGACATAGTTTATCTTAATGGATCTTCGTGGATAGCTCCCCTCTCTTGGTGGCCATTCTCCAGACATAGTTTATCTTAATGGATCTTCGTGGATAGCTCCCCTCTTGGTGGCCATTCTCCAGACATAGTTTATCTTAATGGATCTTCGTGGATAGCTCCCCTCTCTTGGTGGCCATTCTCCAGAGATAGTTTATCTTAATGGATCTTTGTGGATAGCTCCCCTCTCTTGGTGGCCATTCTCCAGAGATAGTTTATCTTAATGGATCTTCGTGGATAGCTCCCCTCTCTTGGTGGCCATTCTCCAGAGATAGTTTATCTCCTTCTTCTCCTCACCTTCCAAAAGATACATCCTCTCCTTTGGTGGAGCAACCACTCTTATTCTTTCTTTTGCCTCCTTCTCTGCTGTTTCCCTCCTCTCTCTGCTGGTTCCCTCCTCTCTCTGCTGGTTCCCTCCTCTCTCTGCTGGTTCCCTCCTTCTCTGCTGGTTCCCTCCTCTCTCTGCTGGTTCCCTCCTCTCTCTGCTGGTTCCCTCCTCTCTCTGCTGGTTCCCTCCTCTCTCTGCTGGTTCCCTCCTCTCTCTGCTGGTTCCCTCCTCTCTCTGCTGGTTCCCTCCTCTCTCTTGTAGTGGAAAGAGAATATGTCATATGTTACCGTCAGCCGTGCTTAATTGCCTCTGGTTACCTTGACTCTTCATGCCTGGTTGGGCTACTATCCGTGAGCCCAGCCTGCCCTCTGGTGGTCCTTCCACAGAGGTAAATTACTCTGATAAATAGCTTCATTATGGGCAAAGAAACATTTGTTTTTATTAAATCAATTGTAACAGTAGCAAGCTTACCTCATCTTCCCGCTGTCTCTCTCAAACCGAACAGAAAATCAGTAGGCCTAGTCCTCCATGCTCACAGATATTGCATTTTCTTTTCTGGACAAATAAATAACTATTTTCGGAAGAAGCCTTTGACTCGTTTCCTGAAGTGCCACTGTACACAGCACAGCCATTAGTTAGGCAGCACAAAAGGGGTTACATCATCAAGAGCAGGCTACGGCTCATGATTGGGAGAGCATATCCATTGCAGCGTGTAATGCAGTGTAGCTCAGTTTTATATACACCATCCCAGCAGCGCAAAACCTCGAAGGAATTTTCTTAGAGATCTAGCTTTGTCATGTGCTTCTCTGAGCTCTTCCTATAGCCCAGGCCTATAGCGTAGGCTATGGATCATTTGATTGAGACCACACTAGGCGTACTTGATATTGTGTGCAAATCAGGGATGAGGGGCAGCATCAGACACCGATCTGTATATAATAAGCAACTATTTCTCAAACATTGAGCAATATGACATTGAATCGATTACAAATGACATGACCCTCTTTTGGAGTAAAATACTAAACCCATCCCCTGACTGAACGTGAAAAAGCATGACCATTCCCCATTTTCTTCCGGGTAACAATTGTGTACATTTCGACCTCTTTCTAAGGTCGAAGTCTTTCTGCTTGGCTCTAATGTGATTTGACAACTTGGAACAGTGCATCCTGCACATTCTCAATGTTGAACAGTCTACTGGCACACATACGCCGGAATCACAGTAGTGGCAAAAAAATAACCGGTATGCAGTCCCCAACAATTAGAGGTGCCGCTTGTGAGAGCAAAATTGCAAGATTATGTAATAACACTTTTATTGCATCAAATGGTTGTTTTATGCAACAGATTAGAGGGTTCTTATAACTATTGTGTCAGTGTTAACTGACAGTGGGCCTTTGGGAGTTAACACTGACAGGAGATTTACGATGTCTTTTGGGTTATAAAACCTAATGAAACCGCATTCCAGAGCATGAGTTAATGTTTCTGTTCTCTATGGTACCAGGGAGAGATGACCCCAGGGCCCGACCCTGGTCTCTACACAAAGATAACTGTTTTTACAGCAGATGCTGTCTGCTGTGAATAATAATTATCTGTCATACAAATCTTAACCTTGTGACCCATTCCATCCATCTGTTGTTGGCCATGTAGACTGAAAGGGGTGTTTCTTGGCTATAAAAGACCTTTGCACTTTTGTCTGGGGGCTCTCAATGAATCATTTGAGGGTGATTCGTCGACCAGCCATCATTATCGTAGAGCACTCAATCGATTCACTTTGTATGTGTGTGTTGTATTGACCTGCTTCCTTACTAATAAGTGAATAAAGATTTAGTTTAAGTATAACTCTGACTTGTGTGATAAGTTTGTCTATCCTCATTTGATAGTAAAGAAATGAACCACCACACGGTACGGCACTCCGTCCCAAGTCAAGCACTGTACCCATAACATGGTGCAGCCATCGCATGCTTTAAATTATGGATGGTTTCACTCAGTGATGTTGGATTGCCCCTAGCTATACTGAACAAAACTAGAAACGCAACATGGAAAATGTGGGTCTCATGTTTCAAGAGCTGAAATATAATATCCCAAAAATGTTCCATATGCACAAAGTGTATTTCTCTCAAATTTTGTGCACAATAATGTTTACATCCCTGTTAGTGAGCAGTTCTATTTTGCCAAGATTATCCATCCACTTGACCGGTGTGGCATATCAAAAAGCTGATTAAACAGCATGATCTTTACACCGGTGCACCTTGTGCTGGGGGCAAAAGGCCACTCTAAAATGTGCAGTTTTTTCACAACACAATGACAGATCTCAGGTTTTGAGGGAGCATGCAATTGCATGCTGACTGCAGGAATGTCCACCATAGCTGTTGCCAGAGAATTGAATGTTCATTTCTCTACCATAAGCCGCCTCCAATGTCATTTTAGAGAATTTGTTAGTACATCTAACTCTGCTTCCCAAAAAAGGTGCTAGATTTATCTGTAAAATTGGTTATACCTTTTCTGCAAAATAGGTAGTGCTTGAGCTGGTTGCCCTTGACCACAGTTAGCCTAAGTGTTAGACAGTGTAGAGCCCTTTGGTCATTTGGTAATGGCAAAAGAATGCTCTCACACAAGAAGTTTCAGTGTGTGTGACCTGATCTTACACTCTCTCACACGTACGCGCACACACCTTGTAGAATGTATGCACTGGTTGGCAAGGCTCATGCTTATAGCCAGAGCCTGATCACTAGAGCTTGACGGTGATTTTTTGGACAGTTTAGAGCACTTTGGTTGTTTGATGATGCAGAAAATACATGATACATATTGCAGATACATATTACCTACAAAAAAATAATGAATGACAAAATGCCCTTTTAGTTTTACTGTTTGTATTATATGGCCTCTGTCAAGTCAAAGATGCTCTTGTTTTTCAGGGGTGAGAGGCAGGTGCCATGACTGGGGCTGAGGATGACATCCCATTGGGTGAAAGGAAGACAGTCACAGACTTCTGCTACCTACTGGACAAATCCAAACAACTCTTCAATGGCCTACGGTCAGCCTGTCTGTCTGTCTCTCTATCTGTCTGTCTCTTGAGGCCTCTGTGTTTGTGTTTTTGACTGTTGATAAGTCGTTTTGAATTGTTTAATTGGCCTACTTTTAAATGATCTGACATTCAATGCAGTAAGCTATAAAAAAAATTACTCCACACTTAGTTAATTAATAAATGGCTCCTTTTTTATTTTATTTATTTATCCGTTACTTTATATTGTCACGTTCGTTTGTAGAGATGGACCAAGGCGCAACGGATGTTGAGTTCCACATAGTTTATTGAAAGTGAAACTTAGGAAAGCAAAACAATAAACGAACAACGAACAACGAACCGTGACTACAGAGGTGCTACGTGCACTAACTCAAAATAATATCCCACAAACACAGGTGGAAAAAAGGCTACTTAAATATGATCCCCAATCAGAGACAACGATAGCCAGCTACCTCTAATTGGGAATCATAAACCAATCACCAACATAGAAAAACTAAACTAGAACCCCACATAGAAAAGAATAACTACAAAACCCCCCAGTCACTCCATGATCTACTTTACCATATAAAAACAAAGGCTCTCTATGGTCAGGGCGTGACATAAATGGCTCATAGACCTAAATGATCAGTTAGTTATTTAATACATGGCTTGTAGACCTAACTGATCAGTTAGTTATTTAATAAATGGCTCGTAGACCTAAATGATCAGTTAGTTATTTAATAAATGGCTCGTAGACCTAACTGATCAGTTAGTTATTTCATAAATGGCTCGTAGACCTAACTGATCAGTTAGTTATTTTATAAATGGCTCGTAGACCTAACTGATCAGTTAGTTATTTAATAAATGGCTCGTAGACCTAAATGATCAGTTAGTTATTTAATAAATGGCTCGTAGACCTAACTGATCAGTTAGTTATTTAATAAATGGCTCGTAGACCTAACTGATCAGTTAGTTATTTAATAAATGGCTCGTAGACCTAACTGATCAGTTAGTTATTTAATAAATGGCTCGTAGACCTAACTGATCAGTTAGTTATTTAATAAATGGCTCGTAGACCTAAATGATCAGTTAGTTATTTAATAAATGGCTCGTAGACCTAAATGATCAGTTAGTTATTTAATAAATGGCTCGTAGACCTAACTGATCAATGGTAAAAAGATGGTCCACACTCTCAGAATTAAGGTGAATGAAAATACACCATTTCTGTAATACCACATTTCTTAGTATCAACCCCAATTTGAAGAGTACAACCTTTTCAGTTTGACGTGGCACTTTGTCTTATTTGTCAACCTTTAAGGGCCATCCACACCAAGGACGAGAACTATAATGATAAAGTATACATAACTGAAGGTTGGTGATCATCCACACCAAGGACGATAACTATGATGATAAAGTATACATAACTGAAGGTTGGTGATCATCCACACCAAGGACGATAACTATGATGATAAAGTATACATAACTGAAGGTTGGTGATCATCCACACCAAGGACGATAACTATGATGATAAAGTATACATAACTGAAGGTTGGTGATCATCCACACCAAGGACGATAACTATGATGATAAAGTATACATAACTGAAGGTTGGTGATCATCCACACCAAGGACGATAACTATGATGATAAAGTATACATAACTGAAGGTTGGTGATCATCCACACCAAGGACCATTTATCATTCTGCAGTACACCTGTCAATCAACGGATCAAAGCATCGTATTGCCCTCTGTAGTTCTATTATTAAGGTGGTAACACAGGACCATTCAGTGCTTCGGGGTGTTGTCCTAGTGACGACTGCAAATAACACTTCATGACAAATAATATAGAAAATCATATTTCAACAACAAATGCTGTTTAGACTGAGCATCTTTTATGTCATGCCATTCATTGCTTGCCTTGTTGCTCAAGTGGTTTGCAAGTTTCCATTTTACTAATGATTGCCCATTCATTCATCATTTTCGATGTGCAACATTTCATTTGGCCTCGGCCTATTTTACATGTAGCAATTAGCAAGAGCTAGCCTGCTTTTCTCCATGGAAAGGCTATTTAGGCCTAGTATAAATGACAAGTTCACATATTTTTTAGGCTTGGTATGTCAGTAGCTACAGGCTGTATCTTCTCCCTTGCTCGCTTGCACACTCACTCTCCTTCTGTCTCCCTCCCCCCTCTGTCCCTTACGAGTGTGAACAGTAGTGACAACACGTGCCTGAACGATTGTCTGAGAACTTGGATTTGGTTGCTTCATTACTTCTCTTAGTAATGAACCCCCATTCCGCTCGTCCCTGTGATGTATGAATAGAAACTGGAGCGTCGTACAAATCTGAAACAAGAAGAGACAGGAAACACTGTGAGCTCACTGCAACGGTGTTGTCAGACACAAGTTGTAATTAAGCCTCCTCCGTTTTTAGAGAATTTGTCAGTCCAAACAAACTTTTTTTAAATACCAGCCACTGTGGTCACTTACCAGCCAATATCATTTTTTGGGCCATAATTACCCAAAGAATTACAAAAACATGACGAGCATGTTTAGTAGTGTTTCATTTATTCCTCTCTCCCCCACTCTCTCTTTTCTCCCCCAATTTCAATCGGGCTCGGGAAGAGGCGACGGTGGAGTCATGCGTACTCCGAAACAACATGACGCGCCTAACCGCACTCCTTAACACCTGCCAGCTGAACTCGGAAGCCAGCCAACGAAACACAGTTCAACTGGTGACCGGAGTCACCCGGCCCGCCACAAGGAGTCGCTGGGGAGTGATAAGCCAAGTAAAACCCCTCTGGCTGAACCCTAACCCTAACCCGGGCGATGCTGGGCAAATTGTGTCCTATTGCACTATGGGACTCCCTGCCATGACCGGTTGTGGCACAGCCCGGGAATGAACCCGGATCTATAGTAACACCTCTTAGACCACTGCCCCACTCGGGAGGCCCCAGAAATGTTTCTAAAACAAGAAATGTATTACTAGGAAGAAGTAATGTGATATATTGTTCTATTTAATTTTATATTCTGTGACCAGAGTATTTTAACAAAAATCTAGACTCTGTTCCACATGGAGTATGATGCCCGTAGGCCTATTTATTATTTTATTTTTTATTTTATTTAACCTTTATTTAACCAGGTAGTCCAGTTGAGAACAAGTTCTCATTTGCAACAGCGACCTGGCCAAGATAAAGCATAGCAGTGTGAACAGACAACACAGAGTTACACATGGAGTAAACAATAAACAATTAACAAGTCAATAACACAGTAGAAAAAAGAAAGAATCTATATACATTGTGTGCAGAAGGCATGAGGAGGTAGGCAATAAATAGGCCATAGGAGGGAATAATTACAGTTTAGCAGATTAACACTGGAGTGATAAATGATCAGATGAACATGTGCAGGTAGAGATACTGGTGTGCAAAAGAGCAGAAAAGTAAATAAATAAAAACAGTATGGGGATGAGGTAGGTAAATTGGGTGGGCTATATACCGATGGACTATGAACAGCTGCAGCGATCGGTTAGCTGCTCAGATAGCAGATGTTTAAAGTTGGTGAGGGAGATAAAAGTCTCCAACTTCAGAGATTTTTGCAATTCGTTCTAGTCGTAGGCAGCAGAGAACTGGACGAAAGGCGGCCGAATGAGGTGTTGGCTTTAGGGATGATCAATGAGATACACCTGCTGGAGCGCGTGCTACGGATGGGTGTTGCCATCGTGACCAGTGAGCTGAGATAAGGCGGAGCTTTGCCTAGCATGGCCTTGTAGATGACCTGAAGCCAGTGGGTCTGGCGACGAATATGTAGCGAGGGCCAGCCGACTAGAGCATACAAGTAGCAGTGGTGGGTAGTATAAGGTGCTTTAGTGACAAAACGGATGGCACTGTGATAAACTGCATCCAGTTTGCTGAGTAGAGTGTTGGAAGCAATTTTGTAGATGACGTCGCCGAAGTCGAGGATCGGTAGGATAGTCAGTTTTACTAGGGTAAGCTTGGCAGCGTGAGTGAAGGAGGCTTTGTTGCGGAATAGAAAGCCGATTCTTGATTTGATTTTCGATTGGAGATGTTTGATATGGGTCTGGAAGGAGAGTTTGCAGTCTAGCCAGACACCTAGGTGCTTATAGGTGTCCACATATTCAAGGTCGGAGCCATCCAGTGTGGTGATGCTAGTCGGGCATGCGGGTGCAGGCAGCGATCGGTTGAAAAGCATGCATTTGGTTTTACTAGCGTTTAAGAGCAGTTGGAGGCCACGGAAGGAGTGTTGTATGGCATTGAAGCTCGATTGGAGGTTAGATAGCACAGTGTCCAATGACGGGCCGGAAGTGTATACAATGGTGTCGTCTGCGTAGAGGTGGATCAGGGAATCGCCCGCAGCAAGAGCAACATCATTGATATATACAGAGAAAAGAGTCGGCCCGAGAATTGAACCCTGCGGCACCCCCATAGAGACTGCCAGAGGACCGGACAACATGCCCTCCGATTTGACACACTGAACTCTGTCTGCAAAGTAATTGGTGAACCAGGCAAGGCAGTCATCCGAAAAACCGAGGCTACTGAGTCTGCCGATAAGAATATGGTGATTGACAGAGTCGAAAGCCTTGGCAAGGTCGATGAAGACGGCTGCACAGTACTGGATTGCATAGCGGAGAAGGTACGGTGGGATTCGAGATGGTCAGTCACCTGTTTGTTGACTTGGCTTTCGAAGACCTTAGATAGGCAGGGCTGGATGGATATAGATAGGTCTGTAACAGTTTGCGTCCAGGGTGTCTCCCCCTTTGAAGAGGGGGATGACTGCGGCAGCTTTCCAGTCCTTGGGGATCTCAGACGATATGAAAGAGAGGTTGAACAGGCTGGTAATAGGGGTTGCGACAATGGCGGCGGATAGTTTCAGAAATAGAGGGTCCAGATTGTCAAGCCCAGCTGATTTATACGGGTCCAGGTTTTGCAGCTCTTTCAGAACATCTGCTATCTGGATTTGGGTAAAGGAGAACCTGGAGAGGCTTGGGCGAGGAGCTGCGGGGGGGCCGGGGCTGTTGGCAGAGGTAGGAGTAGCCAGGCGGAAGGCATGGCCAGCCGTTGAGAAATGCTTGTTGAAGTTTTCGATAATCATGGATTTGTCGGTGGTGACCGTGTTCCCTAGCCTCAGTGCAGTGGGCAGCTGGGAGGAGGTGCTCTTGTTCTCCATGGACTTCACAGTGTCCCAGAACTTTTTGGAGTTGGAGCTACAGGATGCAAACTTCTGCCTGAAGAAGCTGGCCTTAGCTTTCCTGACTGACTGCGTGTATTGGTTCCTGACTTCCCTGAACAGTTGCATATCGCGGGGACTGTTCGATGCTATTGCAGTCCGCCACAGGATGTTTTTGTGCTGGTCGAGGACAGTCAGGTCTGGAGTGAACCAAGGGCTGTATCTGTTCTTAGTTCTGCATTTTTTGAACGGAGCATGCTTATCTAAAATGGTGAGGAAGTTACTCTTAAAGAATGACCAGGCATCCTCAACTGACGGGATGAGGTCAATGTCCTTCCAGGATACCCGGGCCAGGTCGATTAGAAAGGCCTGCTCACAGAAGTGTTTTAGGGAGCGTTTGACAGTGATGAGGGGTGGTCGTTTGACTGCGGCACCGTAACGGATACAGGCAATGAGGCAGTGGTCGCTGAGATCCTGGTTGAAGACAGCGGAGGTGCATTTGGAGGGCCAGTTGGTCAGGATGACGTCTATGAGGGTGCCCTTGCTTACAGAGTTAGGGTTGTACCTGGTGGGTTCTTTGATGATTTGTGTGAGATTGAGGGCATCTAGCTTAGATTGTAGGACTGCCGGGGTGTTAAGCATATCCCAGTTTAGGTCACCTAGCAGAACAAACTCTGAAGCTAGATGGGGGGCAATCAATTCACAAATGGTGTCCAGGGCACAGCTGGGAGCTGAGGGGGGTCGGTAGCAGGCGGCAACAGTGAGTGTCATGTTTTGTCATTGATTGTCATGTCTTGTCCCTGTGCTTCCCCTTCTATTCGTTTCCCCCTGCTGGTCTTATTAGGTTCTTTCCCTCTTTCTATCCCTCTCTCTCCCCCTCCCTCTCTCCCTCTCTCTCTCTCTCTCTCTCTCTCTCTCTATCGTTCCGTTCCTGCTCCCAGCTGTTCCTCATTCTCCTAACTACCTCATTTACTCTTTCACACCTGTTCCCTATTTTGCCCTCTGATTAAGTCCCTATTTCTCTCTCTGTTTTCGCTTCTGTCCTTGTCGGATCCTTGTTTGCTGTTCTGTGTCCTCGTTCCGTCCTGTCGTGTTTTTGCCTTCTTCAGATGCTGCGTGTGAGCAAGTGTCTATTTCAGCTACGGCCTGCGCCTTCCCGAAGCGACCTGCAGTCTGTGGTCGCATCTCCAGTTGTCCCCCTCTACTGACTAGAGGGTTTCAGTTTTCCTGTTTTGACTTGGAATAAACTCTGTTTCTGTAAAGTCGCTTTTGGTCCTCATTCACCTGCTTATTTCTGGAACAGAATTAGAGTTCGAACTGACTGGAAAGTATTTCTGGGCTAGAGAGTAATTTTAACAGAAACAGATTAGTAGTTGTAGAGGGGAATAACGAACTGTTTGGGTATGGACCTGCTCACACGCAAAGTATGACATTGGTGAATACTTTGCTCTAATCAGGGGAAAAGATCTGTGGGATCTCTGAGAGGGGAGGGGAGAGAGAGGGATAGAAAGAGGGAAAGAACAGACCAGCAGAGGGAAACGAACAGAATGGGGAGCAGACTGCAACTCCTCCCCCCTTTAGCAGTTCTATCTTGACGGAAGATGTTATAGTTGGGTATGGAAATCTCTGAATTTTTGGTGGCCTTCCTGAGCCAGGATTCAGACACGGCAAGGACATCAGGGTTAGCAGAGTGTGCTAAAGCAGTGAGTAAAATAAACTTAGGGAGGAGGCTTCTGATGTTGACATGCATGAAACCAAGGCTTTTTCGATCACAGAAGTCAACAAATGAGGGTGCCTGGGGACATGCAGGGCCAGGGTTTACCTCCACATCACCTGCGGAACAGAGAAGGAGTAGTATGAGGGTGCGGCTAAGGGCTATCAAAACTGGATTCCAAGCAGCAGTGCAGCAGGCAACGGGAATAGGTGTCACACCCACTTGGGAGAAGCTTTTATTTCTGGAGGCAGATTTCTTGGAGCAAATGCCAGTGGATGGTCTCTGAGCGGGATGTGGTTTCAAGGACTCCGGATTTGGGTGGGGTAGCCTGCCATTTGTTGGGCTCAAAGGCTTCGACACCTCTCACTTCACACCTCAGTGCTAATTGAAGTTGTATCTGGTCTGTCTGGTCTGTCTCAGTTCCAGGTTTGATGGTGTCCATGATAGTATTAATCCTTCCAGGTAATTTTGTCCAAAATTAGGTTGTATGTTTGGAGTTTTGATCTGCAGTGAAGGTTATGCTGTGGAGGGTAACATCCTGTATATGTCCCTTCCAAAAAAAATCAAGTTTATTTAACTCCAAATATATATTTTTGTAAAAAACATGTTGGAAAATGTGAGAGCTTACATGCAGCTGTATCTCTCTCTCTCTTTTCCCTGAACTCGATCTCTGTAGCCAGATGGAAGCCACTCCTCAGTAAAAGGCACATGACAGCCCACTTAGAGTTTGCCAAAAGGCACCCAAAAGGACATCTCACATTTACATAAGTATTCAGACCCTTTACTCAGTACGTTGTTGAAGCACCTTTGGCAGCGATTACAGCCTTTAGTCTTATTGGGTATGACGCTACAAACTTGGCACACCTGTATTTGGGGAGTGTGTCCAATTATTTTCTGCAGATCCTCTCAAGCTCTGTCATGTTGAATGGAAAGCGTCGCTGCACAGCTATTTTCAGGTCTCTCCAGAGATGTTCAAATCGGGTTCATGTCCGGGCTTTGTCTTGGCCACTCAAGGACATTCAGAGACTTGTCCCGAAGCCACTCCTGTGTTGACTTGGCTGTGTGCTTAGGGTCGTTGTCCTGTTGAAGGTGAACCTTCGCCCCAGTTGGAGATCCTGAGCGCTCTGGAGCAGGTTTTCATCCAGGATCGCTCTGTACTTTGCACAGTTCATCTTTGACTCGATCCTGACTAGTCTCCCAATCCCTTCAGTTGAAAAACTGATTTTGTGTGTGTGTGTGTGTGTGTAGATTGATGAGGGGGGAAATTCTTAAACATTTTTAAGAATAAGGCTGTAACAAAATGCGTAAAAAGTGAAGGGGTCTGAATACTTTCCAAATGCACTGTAATGGCAGAATTCCTGCAGTGATAAAATTGTTGGCGTGAATGTTCCAAAAGCTAGATGAATTTAGTCCTGGTGCAAAACATTTTACTTGTGTGTTTTTGTTCTTACCAGCGATGACTCACTGTATTTTGCTTAGATTGTAACACAACTCTCCTTCTATTGTCTCCGCGCCCCTCATGTTAGGCCTGAGTTGGTAGTGAAGAAACTCCTGCTCTTTGCCTGCTACATTGGTTTACTTCTGAACAAGATGGACCTAGTGAAAGTGCCGGTCAAGGTAAGAAACCTGAGAAAAACAAACAAGAACCAGAAGAAGTTCTGAATCTTTCAATCTCATTTGTATTTATTTAGGCCTTTTTATGTATTGTTTTATTATATTGGGGTTTAGTATGAAGTGGAATGCAGAAAACACAGGAACAAAGAACACAAGTTTCAGCCTGAAATGTTTATTCTGGCAAACCTTTGACTGTAATTGAAGTATATTTCTTTTAAGATCCTACAAGCAGCAATAGTTTTTAAACTGTACATGCATTAGTATCTTTGTGTACATAATATCTGTCTCCCCTCCTGTAGGAGCTGTCAGAGGAAATTGAGGACTATACGCAGCGATTCAACACAGAAGATCAATTAGAGTGGAATCTGGTCTTACAGGAAGTGGTAGCTTTTGTGGAGGTCAAATCCCAAAGAATAACCCGACTGAATCACCTGATGCCTTTCACCTTCTGTCTCTACTGCCTATTGCCTACTATGAAAGGGGGAAAATGTCATCATAACTTATGCATGAAGGATATAGCAGCACTTAAAGGAGGCCTCCATAGGTCATAGGTCAGCAAACATTTGAAAAGAAGGATGTTGCCCAACGACCATTACTAAAGTACATACACCAGTGACTAACCTATTCAACATGAAGTATTGTATTTCATTCTGGATTTGGGGGGAGGTTATGATTGTACATTTCTGTAAATCTTTAATTTGAGTGAAAGATAATGTGTACCACACACATGCTACTGGAATGATGTGCACAATGGAGTACAAGGGAAGCTGTGCATGATACAATTGTAAAGTGTGTTTGTTTCTGTGAGCAGGCAGACCCAGTTGTGGTGCTGAACAATGAAAATACTGTGGTCGTCATATCCAATCGGCTACAGGAGGGGGGCATGTCTCCGTTGGAACAGGGCATGGTGGTTGGTCAGCTCACCCTGGCAGATGCACTAATCATTGGCAACTGCAACAACCAGGTGTTTGAACACATACATTCTAGTCTAAAGCCCAGCCCTTAAACAACCCCTAGACCAGTCTGTAGACCCACATTCTAAACTATATTATTTTGTGTTTGTCAGGTGAAGTTCAGTGAGCTAACCATCGATATGTTCCGCATTCTCCAAGCGTTGGAGCGGGAACCAGTCATCCTGGCTACAACGACATCTAAACATGGAACATTGGTGAGGGGGAATACTGAAAATGCTTCTTACATGAATGTCTTGTGGACAACGACACATCCAGAATAATGTAAAAGTCTCATGCGATTTCGGGCGAAAGGCAGCGCTGGCAACCCTGCATGAAACCTGTCCTTTAAACAGCTGCTTACCCCATGTCTTCCTTCACAGGAACCCAGCGAGAAGCCAGCCAAGAGAGAGAACCCTCACAAGTACCTGCTGTACAAGCCAACGTTCAGCCAGCTCTTTACCTTTTTGTCTGCCTCCTTTAAGGTCAGTCTCCATCTGACCCCCCCCTGTCCCCTCTGCTCTGCCTTCATGTTCCAAAATGTTGGCTTAGCCATGCTTGGCTGAGCTGAACAAAGTTGTTGCTACTTTTAATCTATTTTTCATCACCCCCACCTGTATCTGCCTTTTTTTAAGCCGTCTGAAAGGAAGAAACAACATATCCTGTTTTAGAGTACATCCCAATGGAATCCTATCAGGATTCAACAACATTTAAATGGAAGTTTCTATCAATTCCCTGGGTCATTTCATGTTTTTGTGTGTATCTGAGTTATTGGCGTTAAAGCAGGCAGAAATCCATCTGGTATGACGTAGCATTGTGATAAATTCGCTCTCACTACACTGGAAGTTAACAGGGATATGAATTTTAGATCACTAAAACGTATATCATACATGTCAGATTTCAATACTAACAGATGTCATAACTCAGGAAGATGTCTTCTCTAAAATATGAGCAATGGCTCATTCGAGTGATATTCCTACCTCGAGAAATTTGTAATTTAACAGAGGGTCTAGCACTTTTTTTCCTATTTGTCTACCTCTTTAGTCCAGGGTGCATTGCATGGTGTCGTTGCCAGAGATATTATAGAAAGGAGATACGTTCCTTCATTCATTGGATTCCTATAATGCCCCCCCCCCCCCAGCAGACTGTTGACCAATCGCGTTCATTTTGTCAATCTGCGTCACGCGGTTGTTAAGCTAATCGCCATGCAATCCCTTCGCAAAGTCAGTGTTTATGTCGAGGAGCGTGTCTATTTTCCGTAATGTCACGATTCGAAAGCTATACTATATTACAGATAGCAAGTTAATTATCTCACATCTCTGAAAAGATTTGTAATGTTGTACTTGTTGTTGTGCTAATTTGTGCTAATGTTGGGTTTTGAGCTAGCACCCAATAGACTGCCATTCACTCCTTGAAGAAGAGTGGTACTCTTCGCCCAGAATGCACCGCACAGCCCATTGCCGTAGCAATGGCAACGTTTCCCATCTCTTCAAAAGTATATCTGCCGTTGCTAAAGTCAGACTCCACTCTGTGAGGAACATCGATCTGCAGGTTGAACATAGTGATATTGTAGACTCCTAAATTGATAGCCGTAAAATCACCTAAACAAGCTGCACTATAAACTAGCTCATTTACATGCTAATATTGTCTTTGGTATTATTATGTGTAGCTACGTTTGCTAGCTAGCCAGTCAGTCAGACCATAGAGTGCATTTACATTACATTTAAGTCATTTAGCAGACGCTCTTATCCAGAGCGACTTACAAATTGGTGCATTCACCTTATGACATCCAGTGGAACAGAGTGCATCGCATTGTGGATTTTTTTAGTCAACTTAAGGTGCAACAGATTTCCACAACTATTTTCCATGTTGCAAACCAACCTTATTATAAAGCCAAAATGAAAAAAGAATTCTCCAAAAATATTGTTCTCACATGTGTTTATTGAACACTGTAAATATACATATTTTTTTATTTAAATGTAACATAAACTCATACATCGCCTTGGTCTGTACAATTGCACTTATTTTAGCACCCCCAAAAACGTAATACTTCCAGATCAACTGTAATGTCAATACCATTGTAAAGCACAATTTCTCCCCTTTCCAACAGAATCAATTACATGACCACCATGCTGCCCGTTTCTGCATAATTCAAGCAGGCAATGAGCCCCGTCGGGTCTTTAAAAAATGGCGGGTGGAGAAGCTAAACTAATGCGTGATATTGAGAAGGAGAGATGTTGTGAGGGAAAATTGCTTTTTTTCACTCGATGTGTCATTACATACCTATTTGAAGGTTTGTGTCGAATTTGAATCGGGTTTTTAGGGCGGTGCTAAAGTGATCTTAGAAGTAAACAGCGGCTTTGAGAATGATGATCGCATGCAATGATGACGCAAAAAAATGACTAGGTATCCCCCCTTACCCCCATCACTGTCCATTTCCTGTTTCTAAAGGATGAGAGAAGTGCTACACCTGGTGGAGAGAGATTGTAAGACAGAAATAGTTGCTTTATGCGTGCTGTACGTTACGACATGACACGTCAAGATGTAGCGGAGGGTGTAGTGGAAATTTCCTGTATTACCAAATGATTTTGACATCAACACAGTCACTACAGTCCCATTAGTTTTCTTTGTAGCCTCGTTTGAATGGTGCGGTTGCGCACATTTGTACAGAATGGGGTGAGTTTACCTTACATTTTAAATACATTCATGTAGGTTTGACCAAGCTCAAAACATTTAGGATGGTATTGGCTGATTTGAGGTGGTGTTGTTTTGTAGGAGTTGCCAGCGAACAGTGTGCTGCTCGTCTATCTTTCAGCTGCCGGAGTCTTCCCTACTGGATGCTTGGATTATGAGGGTACACCACACACTCACTGGTCAGGGAAGCAGGAGCTGAAATTAATCTGATCATTTCTTCCCAAAAATGTATTTACCTTTGTCTTTCTATCAGGACCATATGACTTTGGAGGAGTCCTCACCAACACGAACCGTGATGTGGTAAACGGGGAGACGGTGCAGAAAAGGAACCACGCCCAAAAAGAGATGCACTGGTAAAGATCAGGCTCTGACAGTCCACTGTCCTCAATGTTTTCTAACGTTTGGCAGACATGAGATGCATGTACAGTATTGGCCTTTAAAAAGATACACTGAACTTTTCGCACAGCCCATGTTATTTCTAAACACAGTCTATGATATTTGCCAGATATTGTTGTTTGTACAATGTGTGCGTGTGTACATGCAATGACTGTTGACTCCTGTATGCCTTAGCCTTCACCCTGGGGCCTTTTTCCCTTTCACCCGGAAGCCTCTCTTTGTCATTGTGGACTCCTCCAACAGCACAGCCTATAAGGTTGGTGAGAATTACATTCATCACAATGAAAAACGAATGTGATATGGAGTCAAGATGGAGAACAAGGCATGTAGAGCTTACTTAGGGGATCACCTTTTGTTAACAACTTGTTTGACTCATTTTAAGATGCATTTATGGAAAAATGGGCTATTCCTTCTGGGAATTCACTCTGGTGTGATAGTTACTAATGCTGATATTTCATGCTTTTTTTGTATCTCCATGTAGAATTTCACCAAATCTCTTTGGTCAGCCGCTGGTGTGTCTTCTATCTCCCACAGTCTATCCACAGAGCATGCAAGGTTTGTTTGTCACTATTACTTTAGCTTTGTATCAAATCAAAATCAAATAAGTTTATTGATCGCATACACAAATTTGCAGATGTTGTCTCACGTGCAGCAAAATGCTTGTGTTTCTAGCTCCAACAGTGCAGTAATACCTATCAATAATTAAAATAAATAAAGACATAATATACACATAATCCAGAAAAATAAAGTAACTAAGAAATATCAGAACGAGCAATGTCAGACACCAGAATATAAATATACAATGTCTTCAAAAACTATTCACATCACTTGACTTTTTCCATATTTTGTTGCCTGAATTTGAAATGTACTAAATTTAGATAATTTTTTGGGGGGTCACTGACCTACACAGAATACCGCATAATATCAAAGTGGAATTATGCTGTTCAAATGTTTTACTTATTAATTAAAAATGATACAACCACAGACCCGGGAGGTTTTCCAATGGTAAATAACAGTTTTTTAAAATTATAAAGCAGACATCAAATATCCCTTCAAGCATAGTGAAGTTATTAATTACACCTTGGATGGTGTATCAGTACACCCAGTCACTACAAAGATATAAGCATCATTCCTAACTTGGTTGCTGGAGAGGAAGGAAACCGCTCAGGGATTTCACCATGTGGCCAATGGTGACTTTAAAACAGTTAGAGAGTTTACTGGCTGTGATAAGAGAAAACTGAGGATGGATCAACATTGTAGTTACTCCATAATACTAACCTAATTGACAGAGTGAAAAGGAAGCCTGTACAGAATACAAATATTCAAAAACATGCATCCTGTTTGCTTAAAGGCACTAAAGTAATACTACATAAAATGTGGTAAACTAATTCACTTTTTGTCCTGAATAGAAAGTGTTATGTTTGGGGAAAATACAACACATTACTGAGTACCACGCTCCACAATTTCAAGAATAGTAGCAGCTGCATCATGTTATGGGTGTGCTTGTAATTGTTAAGGACTGGGTAGTTTTTCAGGATAAAAAAATACACCGAATGGAGCAAATCACAGGCAAAATCCTAGAGGAAAATCTGGTTCAGTCTGCTTTCCACCAGACACTGGGAGAGGAATTCACCTTTCAGCTGGACAATAACCTAAATCACAAGAGCAAACCTACACTGGAGTCGCCTACCAAGAAGACCGTGAATGTTCCTGAGTGTCACGCCCTGACCTTAGTTATATCCTAGAAAATGGCTCTCAGAGCTCGTCAGTTGATTCTCCCATGTGTTGGCCTATTAAAACCAGCCATTGTCCTTGTTTAGGCCTACTTATTTTCCATTGGATTCTGCAATGATTTGAATAGATTTTATTGATTGGTTTAGAACTGTGTGGTCCATGTGAGATGAGACATAGTTTTTGTAGGTGTTCTGAGAAAGACTGTTGTATAAATGCCTCATCTCTCTCACCCTCTGTCTCCTTCTCGCAGACCAGTCTCAGCGCGACAGCCTCTTCACACTCTTCCTGTACCGGCCCCTTCTGGCTTTCCTGTCCGTGTGTGGCCTTCGCAGCCTTCGCCAAGGATTGTGGGAGAAGGCTGAGGAGTTTCTATGCAAGGTGTTCCGTGACATTGGCCAGATGATTACACGCTCAAGAGCTATAGGTACTTATTTTGTCAATTCTGTGATACGTCTAGTCATTTTAAGTGCAAATGTCACAACCATAGCGGTGGAATTTCTCCTTCACAGACCAAGCCTTTCTACAGTTCTACGGTGACGAGTTCCTTCGATTGTTACTGATCCGCTTTGTGTTCTGCTCGGCTACACTGAGAATGCACAAGCTCTTCCAGGTAAATTGGTTTACTGTGCCTTTGGTACTTAGTTACATCTCCCATAGTTATTCACATCTCCCACAGTTATTCACATCTCCCATAGTTATTCACATCTCCCACAGTTATTCACATCTCCCACAGTTATTCACATCTCCCACAGTTATTCGCATCTCCCACAGTCATTCGCATCTCCCACAGTCATTCGCATCTCCCACAGTCATTCGCATCTCCCACAGTCATTCGCATCTCCCACAGTCATTCGCATCTCCCACAGTCATTCGCATCTCCCACAGTCATTCGCATCTCCCACAGTCATTCGCATCTCCCACAGTCATTCGCATCTCCCACAGTCATTCGCATCTCCCACAGTTATGATCATTTGGGGGTAAATGTAATATCCGTCTCTCTCTGTCTGCCTTTTGCAGGAGTCCAGGAGCTTCCCAGAATCGTACCCTCAGCTACCTAAACAGGACACGGTGGAGAGCAGCTTCCTGCGGAAGCACGTTCTGGAGCTGGCTGCCATGTTGGATGTGCAGCGCCTGTTTTGGGACGAAGTGTTGGACGTAAACTACTGACTTTTAGCTGACCAGCTAGTCACCACAACTTTACAAACACAGACCAACTACAGACACACAGACCACCACTATACACACTCTCACAGGGGAGAGTCCTCATCATCTTTCAGAGGTAATCAAGTTACTTGTTGACCACACTGCTATAGTGTTTCTTTGGAACCCAAGACCCCCTTATTTCCCCCATCTTATGTAAAACTATTGTTTAGCATATCAGCTATATTTATTTTGAATAGTCATACAGCTACTTGTGGAAGTCAACAGTGCACCATGCACAATCAAAAACATTAACAAGTCACCCATCTACTTAAATACACATGAGATGAGCATGTACGTCCGTGTTACTCATAAAAACAAACTCAACTCAAACGAACACGTGGTGTAGCTATTTTAGTCTGAGGGCAGCAGGAGGACACATGAAGATATCAAGTAGGGAAGTCTCCTCTTCTATGTGTGGTTAGATGTGTTGGCCAAGTTTACTGGCTGTAGGGTTTAGGTGTAGCTATTTTAGTCTGAGGGCAGCAGGAGGACACATGAAGATATCAAGGGATTTTAAGCTTTAAAAGACGATAAATAGCGTAGTTTTACGACCGCACTGCCTGCAATTGGTTCACTGCAAATTGACTTCAATGCAAGCTGTAGGGAAGTCTCCTCTTCTTATGTGTGGTTAGATGTGTTGGCCAAGTTTACTGGCTGTAGGGTTTAGAGAGACCACTGGCATGTTTTTGTTTACCGGACTAGATTTGCTGGTTTTTATCACATCTAATTCAAACAGAATTGCCTTTTATTTTGTTTTGTTTCAGGAGTCCTTTCTGTAAAACTGAGGCCTAGAGGGGTCAACTAACAGATGTCTATGCAGACCCCAATGAACAGTTTAGCCCTTTCTGGAAACCGCCCCTACTACGTAGGCACTAGCTCCTACTCTCTAGGTACTAACATAGGGTGGTGGGGCAGTCAGCGGCTCTGGGTCTGCAAACATGTCAGCTCCTGTAGTGCAGTGACTGGGCAAGCGGGTGGTCACTAATCTATTTTCACTGTCTGTTACTCCTTGCATCAGAGGAAGTTTTCGGACTGGGTTTAACATGGGTATAGGCGCACCCCGCAGGTACACAGCTACCCACCCTCACACCTCACACAGGCTCACACAGGCTAAAAAGAAAAACCTTGCCCAATCATCTGCTTTTTCAAAGAATTCACTTGAGGAACCAGGGTGGCTCTTTTCAAAGATTTTCCATTGGCCTTGATTGGATTTCATAAGATGTTGGCCGCATATCTTGTGAGACTCGAGCATTGTAGGGTTGGAAGCGGCCTCTTTCTCTTTGCTGTAGCCTATATGTTTTGGGAAATGCATCTCAATAGGCATCCTTTACCTGCACTCTCCTGACCAGCTCTTTCAGACCAGTGGGAATGAAGTAATATTCTATTGAGATTCACTGCTCCTGATTCCAAATCTGTTGGCTTCTGGGAAATGGACGACTTTCAGAGGCCCTGTGTCATTCTTCATTCCTAAGTAAACCATCTGATGGTTTACTGGACATGCTGCTTCCCCCCCTTTCTTTGCATGGCTTCTCAGTATTACTGTCCATAGAGTTTACTCAGTCGAGTTCACGTTAGCCTGATGGCAGATGAGTTCCAGCATTAGCTGTGCAGTCTGTGCCTTGCATGGCATCAAGCATAGTCTTGTTTCCTTATATTGATGGGGGCTTGGAAACGGCTAGTGCTGAAACAGACCCCCAGGCAATCAGTTTTAAGTAAATGTGTGGCGATGAACAAAGATGGCCAAACACATTCTGTTTTCGTACTTACTGAGATTTTTATTTATTTATGTGTATATTTATGTATAATTGAAAATAACAGTATGTAATAGAGAGATGTTTGTCTTTTGTACATATGTCATATAGTTTATTGTATTAACTGTGAAAAATATATCCTGTTAGCATAGCAATTTAATGAATGAACTGCACATTCTCTAATCCGGGCCCCCCATTACTTGTTTTGGTCAAGTTCAGCCAGCATACATCCCAAGGACATGGGGAGAGCCAGGGGAAAACTGACATTTCTTCCCATTGTAGCATTGACTGCAAAAGTGGATCATATCAACATGGGAAATACTACTCCCCATGGCAATTATATTTGTGTTTATTTGTTGACATTTATGATGATATCAATTGTATCCTTGCACTTTACTGTATTCAATGATGATCTAATCTTATTTGTCGTGCTGTCGGTTAAAAAAGACATGCCAGACCATCCATTCCATTGTTCCCTATGCCAGGGGTTCTCCGGGACTACTTGTGATAGCAAATTCATCAGGGACCCCTTCAAAATCAGAACATGACTCTGACTTTAGACTGCGTTTAAAAATGGCATACAAGGAGTTTTACTATGACTTCTGCAGCAGATGGCAGGACTAACCAAGTCTCAGGCCCTGGGAAATTACATTTGAGTCCACATTTTGACCTTTTAAATCTTAATGACAGTGCATACGTACATTTTCTTTAAAGCATAGAGTTGAAAACTAGATCATTAATGGAGTACTGTGGATCCCTGTGAGCTTCCCAGGCCCTGTTGTGAGCTTCCCAGGCCCTGTTGTGAGCTTCCCAGGCCCTGTTGTGAGCTTCCCAGGCCCTGTTGTGAGCTTCCCAGGCCCTGTTGTGAGCTTCCCAGGCCCTATTGTGAGCTTCCCAGGCCCTGTTGTGAGCTTCCCGGGCTCTGTTGTGAGCTTCCCAGGCTCTGCTGTGAGCTTCCCAGGCCCTGTTGTGAGCTTCCCAGGCCCTGCTGTGAGCTTCCCAGGCCCTGCTGTGAGCTTCCCAGGCCCTGTTGTGAGCTTAAGGACTAGATTCAATCCGTATTGCAGAAGATTCATAATAAAAATGGTGCCGACAGAGAGGGCTGACTCGCTTCGTTTTTTTGTATTATGTATTACATTGTTAGCCCAGAAAATCTTAAGCGTTATTACACACAGCCGGGAAGAACTATTAGATATCAGAGCGCCGTCAACTTACCAGCACTACGATCAGGAATACGACTTTCCCGAGGCGGATCCTTTGTCCGAACTACCCAGGGCATTTGAACTGATTCCAAAGGCAGACCTAAAACAACGGCGCCGAAGAAGAGGGTGTTGGAGCGGCCTAGTCAGACTTAGGAGGCTCACCCACCGCTTCAGAGTATATTACTCGCTAATGTCCAGTCTCTAGATAACAAATGTAGCAGGCTCACGGGGGTGGGGATTCCACGTCACCAAGTTCAATAACCAAACACGCACATCAAGCACAACTAGAATACAAATGGGGAATTTTATTAGGGAGATTTGCACACTGTGGGAATGTGGGGAATTCAGCAACCAGTTAGTTCACAGTCCACAATCTGTTCTCGTTGCCTGTTCCGTTCTCCAGGGGTAATCCAACAAAATAGGAAAAACACCAAGGGGGATGAATACTTTTGCAAGGCATTAAAAGCTTTAAATTCCTGGCTGATGTCTTGATGTTGCTTCAATATACTCACATAATTTTCCTACCTCATGATGCCATCTATTTTGTGAAGTGCACCAGTCCCTCCTGCAGCAAAGCAACCCCACAACATGATGCTGCAAACCTCGTGCTTCACTGTTGGGATGGTGTTCTTCAGCTTGCAAGCCTCCCCCTTTTTCCTCCAAACATAACAATGGTCATTATGGCCAAACGGTTATTTTTGTTTCATCAGACCAGAGGACATTATTTCTAAAAAGTATGATCTTTGTCCCCATGTGCAGTTGCAAACCGTAGTCTGGCTTTTTTTATGTTGGTTTTGGAGCAGTGGCTTCTTCCTTGCTGAGCGGACTTTCAGGTTATGTTGATATAGGACTCGTTTTACTGTGGAAATATATACTTTTGTACCTGTTTCCTCCATCTTTACAAGGTCCTTTGCTGTTGTTCTGGGATTGATTTGCACTTTTCTGAAGTCTTGGCTGATTTCTTTTGATTTTCCCATGATGTCAAGCAAAGTTTGAAGGTAGGCCTTGAAATACATCCAGAGGTACACCTCCAATTGACTCAAATGATGTCAATTAGCCTATCAGAAGCTTCTAAAGCCATGACGTCATTTTCTGGAATTTTCCAAGCTGTTTAAAGGCACAGTCAACTTAGTGTATGTAAACTTCTGACCCGCTGGAATTGTGATACAGTGAATTATAAGTGAAATAATCTGTCTGTAAACAATTGTTGGACAAATTAATAGTGTCATGCACAAAGTAGATATCCTAAGCGACTTGCCAAAACTATAGTTTATTAACAAGAAATTTGTGTAGTGGTTGAAAAGCGAGTTTTAATGACTCCAACCTAAGTGTATGTAAACTTCTGACTTAAACTGTATCTTCATTCTGTGGACTGTCTCATTCAAACTGCCTTTTGGTTTTATTCATGCTATTTTTTTTCTTCCTCAAGCACATCATGGACCGCGTCATCACAATCAAATTCCCATAAGAGTTATCACTGCCAAAACAAGTTGACTGATAAGCTGCTAAGGGAAGACCATGAAGAATTACTGTCCAGTTGAGAATATCATCCATGTCTTCTTGGACTGTGCCTGAATCATGAATTTACAAACATGACGAAATCCTCATGGAAAAATAAATTCTAAACATCCCTACTTAACTAAAACTGATGCAAAGAGGATTAGAGTTGATGCATTGTGACTGTATCTCATAACACTGAATTGTATGCAGTATAACCATTTCAGGACAAACTGCTTCGTCTTACGGCCTTTGTTTCCACCCTGATTTAATCTTGTGGTGACTTTCCTCTCCTCCATGTAGTGTGTAATTCTGCGTTGTAGTTAGGAATGAGGAGTAAGTGGAACAAAAAGCATCATGTGCAAACTGGAAGTGAAGCAACTGCTTCACCGTGCATCTCCATCCCAAAATAGGTCTTACTAGTGATATAGTACATGTAAATTACATATGATATTTATGGATACTGATGAAGCTCTAGACACCATTTATGTTATAATACCGGTAAACTTGTAGATCGCGTGATGTGACTGTCCTCTTTCCCCTGTTGGCATGTAGTTGAAGCCCTAATAAGGTGGAACATTGAGAAGACAAAAAGGAATGTCCGTCCTATAAGTTTATGATTATTTGAAAGCGTCATGTCAGTTCTGGGCAATACATTTCTATCTGCAATTGCGCTGAACGAGTAACAATTTATATGGAATAAAAATACATTGAAGAATTAACCTGAATTAATTTGTTAATCTAGTGTTACTTTTAAGTGTTCTTTCTAATAGTTCCTACTGTTGTGGGAGGGAACGATTTCAAAGTGATATACAGTGCATTTGGAAAGCATTCAAACCCCTAGACTTTTTCCCAAAAAATGTACATTACAGCCTTATTCAACATTTTTTAAATGTTTTTTATTCTTATCAATCTACAAACAATACCCCATAATGAGAAAGTGAAAACAGGTTTTTAGAAATGTTTGCTAATGTGTTAAAATTAAGAAATACCTTATTTACATAAGTATTCAGACCCTTTGCTATGAGACTCGAAATTGAGCTCAGGTGCATCCTGTTTCCATTGGTCCTCCTTGATGTTTCTACAACTTGTTGTAGTCCACTAGTGGTAAATTAAATTTATTTGACATGATTTCGAAAGGCACACAGCTGTCTATATAAGGTTCCATAGTTGACAGTGCATGTCAGCAAAAACCAAGACATGAGGTCGAATGAATTGTCCGTAGAGCTCCGAGGCAGGATTGTGTCGAGGCACAGATCTGGGGGAAGGGTACCAAAACATTTCTGCAGCATTGAAGGTCCCTAAGAACACAGTGGCCTCCATCATTCTTAAATGGGAGAAGTTTGGAACCACCAAGACTCTTCCTAGAGCGTGCTGCCCGGCCAAACTGAGCAATCAGGGGAGAAGGGCATTGGTCAAGAAGGTGACCAAGAACCCACTGGTCCTCTGACAGAGCTATTGAGTTCCTCTGTGGAGATGAGAGAACTTTCCAGAAGGACAACCATCTCTGCAGCACTCCACCAATCAGGCCTTTATGGCAGAGTGGCCAGACGGAAGCCACTCCTCAGTAAAAGGCACATGACAGCCTGCTTAGTTGGCCAAAAGGCACTTAAAGGACGCTCAGACCATGACAAACAAGATTCTCTGATCTGAGGAAACCAAGATTAAACTAACTTGCATGAATGCCAAGCTTCACATCTGGAGGAAACCTGGCACCATCCCTATGGTGAAGCATGGTGGTGACAGTATCATGCTGTGGGGATGTTTTTCAGCGGCAGGGAGACTCGTCAGGATCGAGGCAAAGATGAACAGAGCAAAGTACAGAGAGATCCTTGATGACAACCTGCTCCAGAGCGCTCAGGACCTCAGACTGGGGTGACGGTTCACCTTCCAACAGGACAACGACCCTAAGCACACAGCCAAGAAAACGCAGGTGTGGCTTTAGGACAAGTCTCTGAATGTCCTTGAGTGGCCCAGCCAGAGCCCGGACTTGAACCCGATCGAACATAACAAAATGTGGAAAAGTCCAAGGGATGCTTGTTAAAACATTGACATTCTGTATTTATCCTTTTAAATGGTTCTGTCCCATTTGTTGCCAATTATATTTGATGTCATTAAGTATGAAGGAAAAATTAGTTATGTGACTAAAAAACTTATTCAGGATTGGTGGATCCCTTGCGGGACAGTTGAACTAATGTAGGCTAATGCAATTAGCATGAGGTTGTAAGTAACAACAACATTTCCCAGGACATAGACATATCTTAAATTGGCAGAAAGCTTAAATTCTTGTTAATCTAACTGCACTGTCCAATTTACAGTAGTTATTACAGTGAAATAATACTATTGTCTGAGTGCACAGTTTTGAACATGAAAAGTTATTAATAAAGAAATAGGCACATTTGGGCAGTCTTGATACATTTTGAACAGAAATAAAATGGTTCATTGGATCAGTCTAAAACGTTGCACATGCACTGCTGTAATCTAGTGGCCAAAATCTAAATTGCACTGCTGGAATAATACATGATGGCCTTTCTCTTGCATTTCAAATATGATTGTACCAAAAAATACAAAATAAGTTTGTTGTTGTATTATCTTTCACCAGATCTATTGTGTTATATTCTCCTACATTCCTTTCACATTTCCACAAACTTCTAAGTGTTTCCTTTCAAATGGTACCAAGAATATGCATATCCTTGCATGAGGCAGTTAGATTTGGGTATGTCATTTTAGGTGAAAATTGAAAAAAGGGGGCCAATCCTTAAGAAAATGTCAAGTTTGACTTTTGTTTAGGTGAAATGTATTGTCTTCATTTAATAATCTTCCGACAGATTATTAAATAAATGTTATTGCTTTGACTACTCTCTTCTAAAAATGAGACGTGTACCAAAGCAGCAATTAAACATTTTATTTAATACATAAAATCAACAATACAGTAGGCATAGGCAAGATACTTTTGGACTGAAATATTGTTTCGGATAATGAATTCATTTACAAACACCACGGAAATGTTAACTGATTTTAATTTGCAATGTGTTCCAGAACCCGGGAAAGTTAAGGTTAAAGGGATAGTTTTCTAACCAAAACCAATGTGAGAACTCTATTTGATCTGTATCACTGAAGTGTTAGATTGCACAATAGCAACGTACAGGTTATTTTTGATTGAGCCGACAGTGTTTACCGTGAATGCGCTCCCCGCTAACGTAGATTGCTTTTAAATCAGGCTGTAGCGCTGAACCTACGCAATGCGGCTTGAATGGAGCCCGAGGTCAATGTCCCCCACTTAGCATGATATTTCGTGCTAAACAGCTACATGGTACACCACATCTTGTTCCATAGCATTTATTTATATGCCACTAGTCAACGATGGGCACAGAGATGATTTATACCAGTTTCTTCTTGCTCTCAAGAAAAACTCAATATAAAAGTCCTCCAGTTGTTGCGGACAGCATAATTCAGTTTAGCTGATCTATTTCTCGAAGGGGTTTATGTAGACATGTTGTTGACGTGTCAATGGTAGTCATGTCTATGTATCTGTTAAAATGAGCCACCCCTGGGTGGCTGTGAGATGTCATTTGGAGCTCGATGTTTCTGGTTAAGTATAGGAGGCAGCTTTCATTCATTTGTTTACTGCCGCTAACACAGCTGCACACATTTAATAACATTTAACCTTTTACACCAAATTTGCCTCCTGATGTCCTACCCTGAAATTGACAGTTCACAAATATACATGATTTTGCACCTAAGGGCTATTGTCACGCAAACACCCAATACCAAATTGACCCCTATGCACTTATCATCTAACTCCACTTCGCCCTCCGGTAGACTAAATGGAGTTTTCACCATATTGTAATCCTCACAGCTCTCCACAAGTGCATTAGGGCAGCCTGGGTTACTGAAAATACTCTGCTTCGTGCTTGCTCGTAGAATATGCAAACTAAAAATAATTTATACTCTTTGGATGACTGATTTTGCTCTGGAACCTAAAGTTTGTTGATTCACAAGAATATTAGCCCCTAGTGTGGAAAGAGCAGTTCGTCACACATGCCATGGTTGTGTTCAATCTGAACGGGAATACAGGGTCCACATCCAAATTCACTAGCACTATTCTAAATATACAACACGGCGCTTTACAGCCAGCCCAACTGCTTTTTCCCCACTAATCAGTTCTGAAAATATCCCATTGTGATTGGTCAAAACAACAAAATTTGGCTCCCAGAGAGGGCAAATGACAAGGACACTTGTTTCCAGTTTTATTGCAGCAGGCACTTCACAACAAAATCCCCCCATTGTTCAATATACCCCACCCTGCATACCAATTAATTCAATCTCAATCTCTTTATATTAAAATGTACTTCTGTCTGTACAAAAATGACAATGAGAAAAAAATGAAATACTACACTGACATATCAGACATACACTCGCAAGCACACTGAATGTCACACACACATCATGATGTAGAGTACAGTATATACATATGCATATGAGATGAATAATGTAGGGTAAGTAACATTATATAAGGTAGCATTGTTTAAAGTGGCTAGTGATATATTTACATCATTTCCCATCAATTCCCTACATTATTAAAATGGCTGGAGTTGGGTCAGTGTCAGTGTCAGTAGGTTGGCAGCAGCCACTCAATGTTAGTGGTGGCTGTTTAACAGTCTGATGGCCTTGAGATAGAAGCCGTTTTTCAGTCTCTGTCCCAGCTTGATGCACCTGTACTGACCTCGCCTTCTGGATGATAGCGGGGTGAACAGGCAGTGGCTCTCGGGTGGTTGATGTCCCTTGATTATCTTATGGTCTTCCGGTAACATCGGGTGGTGTAGGTGTCCTGGAGGGCAAGGTAGTTTGCCCCGGTGATGCGTTGTGCAGACCTCACTACCCTCTGGAGAGCCTTACGGTTGAGGGCTGGAGGAAGGCTGCATTCAGGCGGTGATACAGCCCGCCAGGATGCTCCGATTGTGCATCCTGGTTCACCAAATGACTGCGTGGCCATAATATAAATAATATATGCTATTTAGTAGACGCTTTTATCAAAGCGACTTACAGTCATGTGTGCATACATTCTACGTATGGGTGGTCCCGGGATCGAACCCACTACCCTGGCGATTGCGCGCCAGCTCACTAACTGAGCTACAGAAGGACCAGGCCATGCATGCCTCCAACTCAATCATCACGTTTGCAGATGACACAACAGTAATGGGTTTGATTTTAACAACTGTGTGACCCGGTGGAGCTCCAGTGTTGAGGATGAGCGTGGCAGATGTGTTGCTACCTACCCTCACCACCTGAGGGCGTCAGGGAAGTCCAAGATCCAGTTGCAGAGGGGGTGTTAGTCCTGAGGATCCTTAGCTTAGTGATGAGCTTTGAGAGTACTATGGTGCTTTTGAACGCTGAGCTGTAATCAATGAATAGCATTCTCACATGTTCCTTTGTCCAGGTGGGAAAGAGCAGTGTGGGAGTGCAATAGAGATTTCATAATCTGTGGATCTGTCTGGGTGGTATACAAATTGGAGTGGGTCTAGGTTTCTGGGATAATGGTGTTGATGTGAGCCATTACCAACCTTTCAAAGCACTTTCATGGCTGTGGGACGGAGTGCTACGGTCTAGAGTCATTTACAGCAGGTGCCTTTGTGTTCATGGGCACAGGGACTATGATGGTCTGCTTGAAGCATGTTGGTATGTATTAGACTCAATCAGGGACATGTTGAAATGTCAGTGAAGACACCTGCCAGTTGGTCAAGACATGCCCGGAGCACAAGTTCCGGTAATCCGCAGCCTTGTGTATGTTGACCTGTTTAAAGGTTTTACTCCGTCGGCTACGGGAGAGTGTGATCACACAGTCGTCCGGAACAGCTGATGCTCTCATGCATGCCTCAGTGTTGCTTGCCTCAAATTGAGCATAGAAGTGATTTAGCTCGTATGGTGGCCTATCTCACTGGGGCAGGCTCGTGGCTGTGCTTCCTTTGTAGTCTGTAATAGTTTCAAACCCTGCCACATAAGACGAGTGTCGGAGCCGGTGTAGTATGATTCAATCTTAGCCCTATATTGACGCTTTTTCCTGTTTGAGGGGTTCATCGCAGGGCATAGCAGGATTTCTTGTAAGCTTCCGGCTTAGAGTCCAGCACCTTGAAAGCGGCAGCTCTATCCTTTAGCTCATTGCAAATATTGCCTGTAATCCATGGCTTCTGGTTGGGCAGGTGGCAGGGTAGCCTGGTGTTAGAGTGTTGGACTAGTAACCGGAAGGTTGTTCAAAGCGGCGTAGTCACGTGTGCATACATTCTACGTATGGGTGGTCCCGGGATCGAACCCACTACCCTGGCGTTACTGTCATGTTTGTCATTTATTATCATGTCTTGTCCCTGTGCTCCCCATGCTATTCGTTTCCCCTCTGCTGGTCTTATTTGGTTCTTTCCCTCCTTCTATCCCTCTCTCTCCCTCCCTCTCACTCTCTCGCTCTCTCTTCTCTCTATCGTTCAGTTCTGCTCCCAGCTGTTCCTATTCCCCTAATCATCATTTAGTCTTCCCACACCTGTTCCCGATCCTTTCCCCTGATTAGAGTCCCTATTTATTCCTTTGTGATCCGTTTCCTGTCCCGTCGGTTCCTTGTTTTGTATTCACCATGCTGTGATTGCGTTTCGCCCTGTCCTGTCGTGTTTTTGCCTTCATCAGATGCTGCGTGTGAGCAGGTGGCTCCTATCAACTACGGCCTGCGCCTACCCGGCGACCTGCAGTCTGTGGCCGCTTCTCTAGTTATTCCCTCTACAGACTAGAGGATTTTTGTTATTCCCTGTTTTGGATTTAAATAAACTCTGTTTCTGTTAAGTCAGCTGGGTCCTCTTTCACCTGCATGACAGAAGGAACCGACCAAGGAATGGACCCAGCGACTTCAGACGCTCGTTACACTGCCGTCGAGATCCAAGGAGCCATGCTCGGCAGACACGAGCAGGAATTGTCTGCTGCTCGCCATGCCGTGGAGAACCTGGCCGCTCAGGTTTCCGACCTCTCTGGACAGTTCCAGAGTCTACGTCTCGTGCCACCTGTTACTTCCTGGCCTGCCGAGCCTCCAGAACCTAGGGTTAATAACCCACCTTGCTACTCCGGGCAGCCCACTGAGTGCCGCTCCTTTCTCACGCAGTGTGAGATTGTGTTCTCTCTCCAACCCAACACATACTCTAGAGAGAGAGCTCGGGTTGCTTACGCCATTTCACTCCTTACTGGCCGGGCTCGAGAATGGGGCACAGCTATCTGGGAGGCAAGGGCTGATTGCTCTAACAAATTCCAGAACTTTAAAGAGGAGATGATTCGGGTTTTTGACCGTTCAGTTTTTGGTGGGGAGGCTTCTAGGGCCCTGGCTTCCTTATGCCAAGGTGAACGGTCCATAACGGATTATTCCATTGAGTTTCGCACTCTTGCTGCCTCTAGTGAGTGGAACGAGCCGGCGCTGCTCGCTCGTTTTCTGGAGGGACTCCACGCAGTGGTTAAGGATGAGATTCTCTCCCGGGAGGTTCCTTCAGATGTGGACTCTTTGATTGCTCTCGCCATCCGCATAGAACGACGGGTAGATCTTCGTCACCGGGCTCGTGGAAGAGAGCTCGCATCAACGGTGTTTCCCTGCTCCGCATCGCAACCATCTCCCTCCTCTGGCTTTGAGACTGAGCCCATGCAGCTGGGAGGGATTCGCATCTCGAATAAGGAGAGGGAACGGAGGATCACCAACCGCCTGTGCCTCTATTGCGGAGTTGCTGGACATTTTGTTAATTCATGTCCAGTAAAGCCAGAGCTCATCTGTAAGCGGAGGGCTACAGGTGAGCGCAACTACTCAAGTCTCTCCATCAAGGTCCTGTACTACTTTGTCGGTCCAC